>NC_133327.1:72267944-72567944 GCF_042186555.1 Aquarana catesbeiana
GACAATACCATGCAAATTAGCCTTTAAAATGAGCACTTTTGATTTCGAACATTCGAGTCCCATAGACTCGAATGGGGTTCTAACGTTCGCGCAAATTTTCAGTCAGTTCGCAGGTTCTGGTGCGAACCGAACCGGGGGGTGTTCGGCTCATCCCTAGTCGGCACCTTTAAGGGCGAAAGCACGCCACCGGTGGGCATCGGGTACACACACACATCGTTTAAACATACACAGTCCCGTTCTGACTGGAGAGAAGAAACAGATGGTCTGTTCCTACTAAGTAGGAACAGTGATCTGTCTCCTCCCCCAGTGAGTCAGATCCCCATACAGTTAGAAACACTTCCTAGGACACACATTTAACCCCCTGATTGCCCCCTAGTGTTAACCCCTTCCCTGCCAAGGACATTTATACAGTAATCAGTGGCTATTTTTAGCTCTGATCGCTGTATAAATGTGTAAAAAGAAAAAATGCGCAACCAAAAAAATGAAAAAAGAAAATGATCGCTTTTGATGCCCTATGAAGCTTATATCTGTGTGCCATATGTTACAGCATTTTTTGGACTGCATTGCATATGACTGCTTCTTCATTCATCACTAGAATATTCTTTAGTTTTTGTCTTTATTTAATCACAGTATTATATATTAATTGCAGGAGCTATTTCCAATATTTTGGTGTTTTTTCATACCTATCACATAATTTTCTTTTTTTCATTTTTTTGGTTGCGCGTTTTTTCTTTTTACACATTTTCACAAGCTGGGTATTCTTTTTTTTTTTAGATGCTGCACCTTTTTGTTTAATATTCATTTTGTATATATGCATTCATTTTATATATACACCGTTGGGGTGTAGCACAGATTGTTTCCTATATCTACCATACGCTGTATAATTGCCAATGGTCCCAAAAAATTGTCAAAAGTGTCCGATCTGTCCGACACAATGTTGCAGTCTCGCTAAAAATCGCTGATCACCACCATTACTAGTAAAAAAAAATAAAATAAATAAAAATGTCATAAATCTATCCCCTATTGTGTAAATGCTATAACTTTTGCACAAACCAATTAATATACGCTTATTGTAATTTTTTTTACCAAAAATATGTAGAAGAATATATATATCGGCCTAAACTGATGACATTTTTTGGGGGGATATTTATTATAGCAAAAAGTTTAAAATATTGTTTTTTTTCAAAATTGCCACTCTTTTTTGGTTTATAGCGCAAAAAATAAAAACCGCAGGGGTGATCAAATGCCACCAAAAGAAAGCTCTATTTGTGGGAACAACGTCGCAAAATGGCGCAATTGTCAGTTAAATTGATGCAGTGCCGTATCACAAAAAATGGCCTGGTCATTAAGGGGGAAATTCTTCCGGTCCTTAAGTGGTTAATTAGTATTAGTGTCAGTTAGTGTCAGTATCACTGTGTTTTAGGCAGAGTAAAAAAAAAATGCAAATGTGCACCATTGTTTCTGGGTTCTACTATGGGTACAAACAACAACTAACATACACATACAGTAGTGTGAAAAAGTATTTGCCCCCTTCCTGATTTTTTTTGCATATTTCTCACACTTAAATGATTCAGATCATCAAACAAATTTTAATAGTACACAAAGATAACCCAAGTACATCCAAGATGCAGTTTTTAAATTATTATTGCATTTATTAAGGAAAAAAAGCTGTTCAAACCTGCCTGGCCCTATGTGAAAAAGTAATTGCCCCCTCCCATGCTGAATTATGAATGAACTGTGATTAACCACAATTTTTTGGAAAGCTGAGTTAAATTTCACTTGCCACACCTAGGCCTGATTACTGCCAGACCTGTTGAATCAAGAAATCACATACATAGAAGCTGTCTGACAAAGTGAAGCACGCTAACAAATCACAAAAAGCCACACATCATGCCACAATCTAAAAAAATTCAAGAACAGATTACAAACAAAGTAAAGTACATGTATCAGTCTAGGAAGGGTTTCAAAGCTAGATAACTTGGAACTGTGGTGAACCTTCCCAGGAGTGGCCGGTCTACAAAAATTACTCCAAGAGCATGACGACGACTCATCTAGGAGGTCATAAAAAAACCCAGAACAACATATAAAGAACCGCAGGCCTCACTTGCCTCAGGTAAGATCAGTGTTCATGATTCAACAATAAGAAAGAGACAGGGCAAAAATCCATGGGAGAGTTCCAAGGCCAAAGCCACTGCTGACCAAAAAGAACACAAAGGCTCATCTCACATTTACCAAAAAACATCTTGATTATGCCCAAGACTTTCAGGCAAATATTGTACAAAAATTGTACTTTTTGGATGGTGTGCATCTGGCATAAAACTAATACAGCATTTCATAACAAGAACATCATACCAACAGTCAGACATGGTGGTGGTAGCCTGATGGTCTGGGGCTTCTTTGCAGCTTCAGGACCTAGACGACTTACCATAATTGATGGAACCATGAATTCTGAGCTCTACCAGAAAATCCTAAAGAATGTCCGGCTATCGGTTCGTGACCTCAAGCTCAAGTGCACTTGGATTATGCAGCAGGACAATGATCCGAAACACAACAGCAAGTCCACCTCCAAATGGTTCAAACAAAGCAAAATTTAGGTTTTGGAGTGGCCTAGTTAAAGCCCGGACTTAAATCCAATTGAGATGCTGTATCATGACCTTACAAAGGCCGTTCATGCTGGAAAACCCTCCAATGTGGCTGAATTAAAACAATTCTGCAACAAAGAGTGGGCCAAAATTGCTCCACAGCAATGTGAAAGACTGCCAGTTATCACAAATGATGTATTGCAGTTGTTGCTGCCAAGGGTGGCAGAACCAAATAAAAAATCAGAAAGTGGGCAAATACTTTTTCGCACAACTGTATGTAGTATCCCTGCGATCGTCAGGAGTACGAAAATTTGTTTTGAATTGTTCTTTGGTGGTAAATTATGGTAATTGCAAGAATTATACAGCTCCATTTATCCTTTGATAATAATAATAATAATAAAAAAAAAAAAAAAAACAGGAGATATCCATTACAATTTACCACCAAATGAAAGCCCAATTTGTCCTGAAAAAAATCCAAGATATAATCCACCTGGATACACAAAGTAGTTGTGACAATATGTACAATTCTACTAACACATGTTTAAGTTGCAGAATTGTGCTTAGGCATTAACATTTGTTTTACACCTAGCCGGGAAGGGGTTAACTTATTACTTGTGCATAGGACTTTTCATTTAATTGTTTCCCATCCAGTATAAGTATATAAATGTCCTAGATGAGAATTATATAAGTTATATCAGGATCATAGCTGCAACTGTAGCCATGATTTTGGTGTAATTTTTTTAAGTTGGTGACCAACTTTCAAGTTAAAGTGATCTGAATGGCTCTACATTTGCCCTATCACTTTTACAGGGCTCAGAAGGCCCCACCACCATCCCCCACCACCATCCCCACCATTCCCAGGCTCTCCTGTTCCACTGAGGAGCCTCTGCAAGTGGTCAGGCCAGCTGCCCACAAAGAGGATGGAGGAACATCTAAATTTTGTCAGTTTCGGTTTTGATTATGTATTTCCCTAGCTGGTACCGCAGTTGATCAAACAGAGCTGTTTTGGAGGAAAAGGATGGCTCAGGGGTCTAATAGACCTCATATCTCTACATAAAGATAACCTGTCACTGCCCAAACTATCACAAGGCATGGTGCTAATCTCTTGTGATACACTAAAGATGAATGTAATTAAAAAAAAAAACTTAAAGGTGTGTAAAAAAATCATTTTAAGTAAAATGTGTATTTTTCCACCCAAAAATATGCAGATTCTAACAGGTGGGTGAAAAATTTCAAAACTGACCCAGACAGCAAGTGGTTAAAGTCAGCTTATAATGTTATTCAAGTTGGTGGGTTTTTATGCTTTTACATAATTATATATCTATAAGCTCATTAGTCCAGATTGGACATTGGAATTTTATTTTAAGTATGGAAGCTCTGATAATGACTGGTACATACAGCTGCTCACGCCATATTATGTGAAATGCCTCATGTATTAATTATTTAGCATTAGCTGTGTCATTACATCATGCCGTGAGATGGCACAGCTGTGAGTTATGACTGTGACAGTCTGTGATCTGATCCATTTACATGGTATGCCCTATTGTCAGGCCAGACAGCACCGTGACAGGGCTGGGTGATATATAAGTATTTTAAATGACCTTTTGTAATGCTTCAGCAAGGTTGATTGTGGACAATGTGGATATTTATTCTACATGTTTTTTTTCATTCCATTAAGACACCTAGAGACTGGTACAGGACACATCATAAAAATCCCCTGGCATGTTGTATTTAAAAAAAAAAAAGGTTTTCTGTTGTTTGGAGGACTAAGTTTAACTCCTTCTTTACTAAGGTACATTCAGGAATGTCCTGGTATTCAAGATTTGAAAGTAGCAGCTGAGCGCAGTATTAATTTTTAAAGCCAGTGATGGGTTTTCAAGGTAAAAGTGATCAGGGTAGTTCTAGAACCACCCGATCACTTTTATAAGGCTCTGAATGTCAGGGCTGGACTGGGACAAAAATGTGGCCCTTGACTTCATCCAGACCGGCCCACTTTAATTTCGCAAACACGCACAAAAACAAGTGAACAAGTGAAGTGGGAGGGCTAACGTCATGCAGGAACATTGCTACAGTCTCATTGGCTGTAATTTAGAAAACGGCATTGCTGCTGCAATCATTGGCTGCCTTTCAGCAATGCAGGGGCGCTGAGGCTGAGCCAGGTTGCGCACTATGAAGTGAGGTGATGAAGTTAAATCCTCCTCTGCTGTGCATGCTGGGACCGTCTCGGCCTCCCTCTGTGTCTGTGTGCCTAATGTCACTGGTTGCTAGATGCCAGGCAGCAGGCGGCTAGCAACCAGTTTGGGAATTGGGCAATATAGCTGATAGGACGCACGCTCTTGCTTGTGAGAGCCAATTTGTACCTGTGTCAGCTCAGCGGTGGCCGGGGGAAGATGTGGGAACGTGGGCATCCACTACACAAAAAAAGGCATTTCTTTCACTGAAACCGGCCCACTGAGTCATCAGCCCACTGGGAAACTCCCAGTAGTCCCGATGGCCAGTACATGCCTGCTGTAGGTGTATCATACCCCTGCTGATGGTTCCCATGGTGGTTCTTGGACTCCCTTGCCTCCTGAGGGTCCTCAGGACCACAGTAAAGTGCTGTATCGTTTGAGAGCAAGAGGTGATCAAGGAACATCCATTTGCCCCCCCCCCCCATGTATATAGTACCTAACTAACTAACTAGCACCTAACCCCATATATCTCCATAAAGAGGACCTGTCACTGCCCAAACTATCACAAGGCATGGTGCTAATCTCTTACTAAAGATGAATGTAATTAAATGTAATTAAAAAAAAACCTTAAAAGTGTGTAAAAAAATCTATTTAAGTAAAATGTGTATTTGTGCAGCTGTACAAATATTTTTAAATATTCACAACTGAAAATGTTAAAAGATATAAAGAAAAGAAAAAGAGATGGAAATAAGGAATGGAAAAATAAAGAAGAAAAAAAAGATGACATGTGATAAGATGCACATAACTTTCTTCATCCCACAAGTCCAACTAATAAAGCTATTCATTTTTCACCAGGGATGTATTATATCCATAGGTCCCATGTTTTTTTCAAATAAACTTATTTTGTCATTCAAAATGGCTGATCATTTTTCATTTACCATTATTCACAACAAACAAGCGTTAACCAGTCTGAACAAAATGGACGAAGAATTCCACGACCTAGCAATTAGTATCATGGCAGCCAAAAAGAAAAAAAAAATTAATTTTATACTATGTCTTGGTGTGTCCTTTATGGGTTGATTTAAAAGGGCCTGGCAAGAAGATATATTAACCAGTTCCAGCCCAGCCTATAGCACTTTGAAGGCCGAGCGGGACTTTCTTTGTTCCGGGTGGACATCATATGACATCCCCCCAGGACTACCCTCACGGGCTGACCTGCGACCATGCTGCAAGCGCAATCTGTCACCAGCTGTGTCCACCAGATACAGCCGATGACTGATCAGTGTACCAGCCCACTGACAATACTATGTGACCACTGTGATCAATCACAGCAGATCACATGACAATCATAAACAATGAATGGCTTTGATTCATGCCATTAATTGTTGCAACTGTGTTGTTAGCTGTAATTGGTCACAGTGATCACATGGTACAAACAGGGCCAATCACATCTGTGCCATGTGATTAGCTGTGGCCAATCACAGCTAATCACAACAAAACAAACTGAATGAATTTATTTCATTCAGTAAAATGCTTGCTTATAGCAATGGCATTCACTGCTATAAGAAATAATAATGTGTAAAAAAAGAGTAGTACAATTTTACTATGGTAACATTATTTTGCTCTGAAAAAACCCCAATATATATACTTGTGTGCTGCTATGTGATAATCACTGTGTGATTATTTGCATCTGCCAAATGTGAAATTGTAATTGGATCACTCACACCTATACACACTCTCATAAAAAAAGTGGACAAAGACAAAATTATAAACAATAACGGTGGCATGCTCCTTCAACCAAAATCAGTGTTACAGTCTCTTTAAATCTGCCTTACTATATTGTAAAAGACCAATCTTACAAATAAAGAGTAATAAATCAAACAAAACAAACAAAAATGTTCTGTAAACAATAATACAGTCCTTATAATATCCTTTAGTGTATGGATGTTTGCATACACCTCCACTTGCTGTAGCGGCAACACTTAGATTGTATATTCAGACATGCATCTTGCTTAAATAATGTCCACTTGTGCTGTGTGCAGTAAATGCTTACATACAGCTCCACTTGCAGCAGTGGAGAAACCCTGTTAATCTATTCACATGTGTGTCTGTTAAAGTAGTGTCCGCCTCTGTGTGCTTCAATATACAGCATGCATTAGTTATTATACCCTCACCCGATGTGCCCTCACCTGGGGGACAAGACCAAACAATGGCCTATATGCATTGTTTTCTGCTCTGGAGGTCTGGGGTGATGTTTCCTTCCCTTGTGGTTGCCTCTGGGATTGTATCCTCCTTTCAGTATGGTTAATTCCACTCATCCATATTGCAAAAGAGAAAGCTAAACATGCTTATCCTTTTTTAAAACAACCAGTTTTTATGAATTTGTTTCTACAGTAAAAAAAACCTCACATTTTACAGGTGCTGTGAGTGCACCAAACTATACATAGCATGAAAATCCTCATAACACGGGTATCAAGCCACCAGACGGTGTTAGTTACCGCAGTCCTCGTGTGCTGCACGCCTCTGCATGACATCAGACTGGCCCCTCCCCTACGAGTTTTGTCACAGGGACACATGGCTTCCTCAGGAAGCACTTTGCATTTTTCAGTCTTATTTCGATCATTTAGGAAAAAATAAAAACCCAGTGGTGAATAAACACTACAAAAAGAAATCTATGTTTGTGTGGAAAAAAAAAGATAAAAAATATCATTTGGTGTACAGTGTTGCATGACCGCGCAATTGTCATTCAAAGTGCGACAGTGCCGAAAGCTGAAAATTGACCTGGAAAGTAAGGCGGTAAAAGTGCCAGGTATTGAAGTGGTTAAAGTTAGTCTGAGTTAGAGAGTATAAAAAATGATATACCCAAATCCAGCATTTTTTAACTTTCAGGAATGTCCACCAAAGTATATGATATTCTGAACCTTGCCCACATCCCCTAAAGCAGTTAGAGGAAACTCCTGGGACATAAGAAGCTATTCTTGTGGGTATGAAATATATCAAGTGTGGCGCTAATGCTAACAAAAATTAATGATAATAAAAATAATATGACTACATGAATAAAGTACAACATATGAATAAAGTACAACATATGTTACATAAAATGCTAATGAGCAAAAGCATGAACAATCTCTCCACACCATAATAACTCAAAGTGCAAACTGGTGAACTTAAAGCTGTAGTAAACACTGCTTGATCACAAGGACCTACAAGTAAGCTTTTAATAAAGCCTACCTATAAGTACAAGAAATATCTCTTAAATGTGCACCGTGTAGCAGATATTACCATCTGTAGCAGTGACGTCAACGGCGCATGTGCACTGCAATCCGAATGGACTCGTCCATTCAGAGTGTCATGCCAGGAACATAGTGTCATAGTGCTCGGCCATTCAAACTACGGGAGCCCGCGAACCAGGGAGGAAAAAGAGAGGAGCTCCCCATAGTGTAGAATCTTTTAAAGACATTTTATTAAAATACATGTGTATGTGCATACATTTTTGCTTCTTATTTTTTTTTTTGTGACAGAGTTGCTTTAACATATCCAAAAGTATGCATTTAGCTAGACAGCAATGTTTATATTATGATATTATCTGAATCAAGAAAACTAATAAAACTAAAGCATAGCACACATGTCGCCCGACCATAGCTGCATGTCTGTTTTAATTAAAAAATTAGATTGATGATATATTTATCATTTGGATCAAAACATGTGAAAACAATACTTGTTTCTCTTCAGTCAAGTTCCAGTCTTCTAATTTCTTGGAAGACAATCTTACTTCTGGGCTGTCATGGCACAATATACATAGTAAAGGCCACCTTGTTTATTTTCATTGATTAGATTAGATCTTTCAGGTGAGGTATGAAATAAACAAAAGGATATAATAATGTTAGTTAATTTACTTCTTCATAGTACATTGTCTCAGTCTATTACTATCATTGTAACTTTAGCTTTGCTTACATCGTATGCTGTGCATTAAGATTATGAAGAGAAATGTGCATTGATGAGATAAGAAAGAGAAGGACCCATTGGTACCCTGGCTGCACTTTTAGATACCATTTTGCTGAGACTATAAAGCAGGGGTCTCCAAACTATGGCCCTCCAGTTGTTCAGAAATTGCAATTCCCATCATGCCTTGTCATGCCTGTGAATGTCAGATGGGACATGTAGTTCCACGAAAGCTGGAGGACCATAGTTTGGAGATCCCCACTGTGAAGCTACATATTGATATTCTTTGCCAAGTTTGGAAACAACAGCATGTTTAATTACTTTTGTATTGCTTGTGGATCTTGCATATAATGCATGAAGGTAAAAAACCTTCAGTTTTTACAACCACTTTAAGCCTGGGAAGAGCTAGGTTGTCCCATACCTTTGTCAACTTGTTATGGGTAAGAGATAACAGTGTTTTCTGGAAATTAACAGTTTTGGATGTCTAGAGAGTTACATAGTGGAAGCAGCTGGTATTAATGATAGGCACGTATATCATATGTTAATTAGATTCTTTGCATACATTGTCAAAATCGTAAAAAAACAGAAATGTGTGAATGTATGAGAGGTGCTGATTGTTTATGGCATTAAGCCTGGGAAAAGCTAGCTTTTCCCATACCCAGTCAACTTGTTATAGGTAGGAGATAAGAGTGTTTTCTGTAAATTAACAATTTGGATGCCTAGAGGGTTACATGTTGGAAGTGGCTCGTATTAATAGATGGCATGGCATATGTTAATTATATGTTTTTGCATACATTGTCAAAATTGTATAAATATATAATGAAATGTAAACATAGTTACATAGTTACCTAGTTGGTAAGGTTGAATAAAGACAACAGTCCATCCAATTCAACCTATGTTGATGTGTGTGTGTGTGTGTGCATGTAGAAAATAATTTCCCATATCCCTGTATATTGTTTTCGCTAAGGTGCACATCCAAGAGTCTTTTAAAACTAACCATACTTTCTGCCGACACCACCGATTGTGGAAGAGAGTTCTGCGTCCTTACCGCCCTGACAGTGGAAAACCCCCTACGCAGCTTAAGTTTAAACAGCTTCTCTTCCAGTCTCATCATGTGGCCTGTCTTCTTACACCCCCTGGGACTGAAAAGTTTCATACTTATGTAACGGTCACATATTTAGGATGTAACCTAATGTATGTTAAATCTTAGCATCTGGCGCCATCTAGTGGCAAAAATATAAAAGGACTGATTTTTTATTTTTCATCATTTAAGAAGTTAACCTGGAAGTGTTTTGTTTGTTTACATTTGGACATTAACTTGACCTACCCATGATGCCCATTAACTCCCATGAACATTGGGAGAACTGAATTGCATTGTGGGAAGATCATAAAAAGGCTGAGCGCAGCCATCTTAGGTCTCTTGGACACAAATGGCCAGCCTGGGAGAATCTGTGTGAGGTCTCCAGCGCAGCACGGCCTACCTCCACGGAAGAGCGATTCGAGCAGCGGTACTGCGACACACCAGTGAGCTGAGATGATGATGGAGCGGGACTGGGAAGGAGCCAGAGGAGCCTCTAGGAGCCATCTAAGAGTGTCAGAGCGCCTCATTGTGTAGAGCGGAGCAGCGCAGCAGTGCCGGCCGGCCGGAGACAGAACTCTGTACATCAGAGCGGAATCTTCTGACAACACTGTCCTGGTTGGGTGAGAGGGCTATTTGCCTAAAAGTTTCTTGATGCACTTTTACACATCCATCTGTACAAGACAGAGTTGCTGGGACCCATAGTCCCACAAGCAAAGTCAAGAGGATTAGACTGAGTTAATATTAGGCTTCGGGCTTGTACCTCATTGAAGAGTTAGTACTGTGTCATTGACATCAGAGATAGTTACAGTGCTGCTGCACCAGAACTTTTCTTCGATATTCTAGCCTACTTTGATCAGGAGTCATTAACCCTTGGATTACAAATTTACTTTATTCTTTGCTAGCAGAGAAGAAAAGAAGAAGAACAGAAGGACTGTTTAATAAAACACAAGGCTTTGTGTTTCTCTACCATATTGAGGTTATTGTGATATTAAATATGGGAGCTCCCTAGATGTTGTACTATAATTTACTAAGTTAGTCTCTGATTTAGTGTATAGTAACAAAGCACACATAGGATAGGATAGTGCTCATAGTGAGATCAATTCACTCTGTCATTTATCCTATGTTCCTTCAGCACAGAAATAACAAGTTATTTCAAACACTTTATATCTGTGTAATACCTTTGTAAGCTGAAGTCAGTTGACTGACAGACTACGTTGGTCTGACAGTTCAACCATTGTAGTGTCTTACTTTAAAACAATTATAGTAAACAAAGTTATTATTTAAGTACAACTGTGTGAGTGTTGTTTTCCTTTGCATCATCAAGCAAGTGGAGGCCAAGGTAAAGACAAACAGGTATACTGACTGCATTGTGTACTGTGAACTTGCCATTAAGGTTTTGTCTTGACTGCACACTATGACACCACAGCTGTGTCAGGGGGATTGAGATCATTCAAAGGGGAAATAAAGCAGAGTACAGGCTCAAATAAATAAGCAGCTGCTTCGGGGGTCAGTGCTACACTTATGTAGCGCCCACCTACTTAGTTGTGTGCTAACTTAGTCAGTTAGGATTAGTGTTAGGTAAAATTGCCAGTGTTTTACCCTGTTGGTGTAAGCTGGTTGGTTAATGTGGTTGGGAGGTTTGTTAGAATAGAGGAGGATGTGGCCACTTACCCTCTGCCCTGTAAGATTTCCATCACTTTCCCTGAAATGTTCTGGAAAGTGGGTGGACAACTCTTCAGCATCCCTCACTAAACTGTGCACTGTAAACGAATTGGATATTTAAAAAAAAAAATTCTCAGCACTTACTGTATACCTGCTGTATTCATTTTTCACTTCCTCCTCCCTGGCCGTGGCCCATCGCATCATTTCCTATTTGCAATGCCTTCTGGGAAGGGGCGGCAACTTCCTCTGACACTGCCGTTGCTATGGAAACCTGACCTGAAACCTATTACACTGCTTGTGCTGCACCGAGCATGTGCGAGATCTGCAAGGATGAGATCCAAGAAGAAATACAGTCTGGCTTCAGATGCCCACACTTAAGATGGCCACGGCCTGCTGTAAGTTTATAAAATAACAAACTACTGCTATAAATTAACAAAACAGACCTTAGTTTACAGACTAACTTTACTAGAATACATTAAGATGGTGTATTATAGGGGTATTTTTATTTAAAAAGTATAATTTCGGCCGGAACACCACTTTAAGTGTTATTCAGAGTGGCTCTATATAATCTGGACTATGTATTCTCAGGACTTACTTCACTTAACGCCAAATCTGTGAGAGTTATTCAGAGTGACTCTGTACCACAGTACCGCAATAAGTGCTGGCAAGAATTGTAAAGAGCATCGTAACCGATCCTTCTACCAGCCAAGTTAGAGTTCTGGTTGAAGATGGGATTTTGATCTGGAGAGGCAGCTCATACTTCCTGAAGATACAGACTGTACATACTGCACATTCTTTTTTGCCATGCAGTAAGGGGAAATAATAAAGTTTAATGTTTAACTGTTCTGGACTGTCTGCTGTGTCATTCATGCAGGGGAGGAGAACAGAGCTACACTTACAGAAAGGAATGAAATACCAGCAGCTCCTACGGGGGTAGTGCGCTACACTTATGCTGTGATCCCTGTTGAGATAATTGTATATTGCTGTCATATCTCCTCTCAAGCGTCTCTTCTCCAGGGAGAATAAATTTAGCGCTTGTAGTCTTACCTCATAATTGATGTCCCCCAGTCCCTATTTTAATTTAGCTGCCCTTCTCTGGACTCTCTCCAGTTCTAATATATAAAACATAAAGGGAACTGGGATTTTAAAGGTGCAAGGTGACACAAAATTCAAGTAAAAATTTTACATTTTATTTAGAAAAGTTGATAAAAACATATTTGTAAAAATAATTTACATTCACTGTACTGAAACAGTCTTTAAATAGTGCAACCGAAGGATTAATTTCTCAACATGTTTCACCACATACCGTGGCTTCTTCAGGGGAGTAGTATCTATCAAGCATTAAAAAAACAATACAGTAAATTACAGAATACACATTAGAGAGACAATCAAAAAATCAGTATAAATACAAAGCAAAAATAATAATACCACACATCCAAACTGCCAATGCAATATTCAAGCCAAATATGGGATCTGTTTACCTGTATGCAGGTCTTTCAAAAAATTGAAAAGCGAATTGAATGCAAACTCAAATAGTTAAACTACTTAAATCGGGAAGCAAACCCAGCCAAAGGATCAGCTGATGACCACAGAGGGTAAGAAAAATCGCATTTTTAACTGATGGAAGAGGTCCTAGAATGTAAGTGGAGAGAGGAATAAAGCAATCTTTAATTTAAATTTCTTAATTTTTTGTTTTATTTTTTTATTTCTTTTTTCTTTTTTTTTTATATAAAAAAAAAAAAAAAAGAATCTATACCTGTAATGGAGGACTGGCTGAAACCAAAAAGTCCAAGTTGCTTGACTGCATTAATTTGTGTTCTTTCCAAGACAAAGCCCCAAGAAAAGAGGAAGGAAAGGGCAACAAAAAAACCTAAAAACAACAGCAAAGTTTCAGTCAGAAGACCCTCAACTAAAGAAAGGGTTCCTCAAGGATTAGTCTAGAATTTCCTCAGAATAGCATAAAATATCTGGATCAGATGATATGTAAAGAAAATGACATCCTCTTCCTCTCAGGCTGAATCTCTATTGAAACACCACCAGAGTGTTTAAATACCCTCCCCCTCTCCAAATTTGGTGCCAAAAAATGGCGCCAAAACCTAGGGGAGGGGCAAACGCTGCAGGGGCATCTACCAATAGGCAGTAAAACTGGAAGTGACACTTCTGGCTAAATCAGGAAGAGAAATACATCAATCAAATCAGTATGGTCAATGGTGCTAGGCACACCGGAAGTGACACTAGGTGGTGCACCGGAAGTGACCAGGCAACACCTCTGGGACTGTCAGCAATGATGTGAATGACCAAAAAAGGCCAAAGACACATCAAAAGTAATATATATAAAAAACTGTTGGTAAAAAAGAAAGTGTAACTGGGAAAGGTGTAAAAATAACTGCAACCATTTGTGTTCACACAAAGGTTAGGGAAAGATGCAATTGGCGATAGCCAGTGGAAAAAGACTTGCCACTGGAAATGGCGCCCTGGGCATCCGTATGGTCATCTAATCCTTGTAGGTGCTTCCTTAGTTCAAAAAACCTTGTTCAAACTCTAGGACTCTTCGGGAAAATATATATATATATATATATATATATATATATATATATATATATATATATATTTTTTTTTTTTTTTTTTTTTTCTCCCTTTCTTCCATTTCTGTTTGTATATTCAAAAATAGTTGATGGATGAAACTGCATAATTGATCTAGAGATCGCAATGGCCAAAAATAAAGTGAAGGCAGCTTGGATGGGGTGTACAACAAAGCCTGGTAAAGGAACCCAACACATATCAAATAGCAATAGAGTTCAAACATGACCACTTCAAGGAGCAACTGAGAAAATGGCCTTACAAATCCCTGGAGGAAAGGCCTAAAGCTTATGGATTTGTTGAGCCCAGGAGGCGAGGTGGCAGCCAAGGAATGGATCCACCTTATCTCCTTCTGCAAGAGAATTCTGTCCACATCTCCCCCCCTCTCATGAGTGGGCAGGAATTCCAGGGCAAAAAATGTCATCTTTGTCAGATCAAATGAATGGTACAAACCCACGTGTCGACTAATGGCTGTTTCCATCTTTTTCTTTTGGACGAAGGACACGTGGTCCCTAATCCTGTGGAAGAAGGGTCTCTCAGTTTTCCCTATATAGAAAGCCTTACAGGTGCACTTCATGTAATAAACCACCCCAGTGGATTGACAGTTAGCAAAAAAATTGGGTAGATATAAAGTCCCATCTGGAATGGTTATCTCCTCTGCATCTAGAATATACCTGCAGAAATTGCACCTGCCACACGGGGCAGTGCCTTTCCGAATATCTCTTACAGATTTCTGTGTTAAGTGGCTGTGGACCAATTGATCCTTTAAGAACCTAGATCTTCTGTAAGTAATGGAGGGGATTGGTTTGACATATTTGGAAATTACTTTATCATTAGATAATAGAGGCCAATATTTCTGGATGATTTCACTGACTTTTGTATGCTGTTTAGAATATGTCCTTATCAGCCGTACCTGCTGATCCAATTCTCAGGGTTTTGACGAATGGATTAATTCAGTTCGATTATGTGATTTGGTCCTATGGCATGCCAGAGGGGAGGAACTGAGCCCATGACATCACATGACCACAGTGGGAGCGAGCGGATGTCTTTTACAATTGTGTTATGCGAATTTCCTTTTTTATTCCTGTAAGTGCAAATTTTTATTGGGGATTTGCAATAAATTAGTGAAATGGAGAGCACTATGTTTCCTGTATATATATTTGCATGATTCCGAATCACATCTTGAGAGGAAATACCTTATCTGGGAACCTATGTGAGAAACCTATACTGAGTAACAGGCTGGAGCAGGAGGAGTGATACCGGACTGGAGAGAAAGTAAAGAGATTTCATTCTGAGCGGTTAAGGCTCATTGTTGAGGTGAGCAGGTATAACGGCTGGTGGAGGTGTGCACAGCTTAACATTATCTACAGAGCACAGTAAAAGCACAGTAAAAGCACAGTGGTGGATTATTTATTTATTAGAATTCACAGCAATCAAGAAATCACAGAAGCTGATCAGCATTTATATGACATGAATTATATGATATGAATTTTATATTTATGAATTGATGTTTGCACTGTGTTGATATTTCATTTACAATTTTATTGTATTTATTAGTTTCATGAGGGTTGGCATGCGCTGCACTATTTATACACAACTATAATACTGAGGTGACACACTATGAGTGATTAGCAATTTAGCAGCTGCAGATAATTAATTAATTGCATTTTGCACATATTTTGCACAATATTTAATTTATTTAATTATTTAATTTGCACATAGCACTTTGCAGAGTGGCACTGATTGATCTTTTTATATATATATATATATATATATATATATATATATATATATATATATATATATATAAATGTTCAATATAACTGGGTAAATTTTCTCATGCATGAAACTGTGCTCTGGACAACCAGGTGCCATACCCCCTCGTGGTCAGGTCTACCCTTTGTATGTCTCAAAGGACAAAGCCATGGAGGAGTATGTGGCTGACACACTTTCTCGAGGATTCATCCATAGATCCTCGTCTTCTGCTGGTGCTTGTTTCTTTTTTGTGAAAAAGAAGAGTGGTGAACTGAGACCTTGTAATGATTATAGGGGTCTCAATCGCTTCATGATTAAGAACGTGTATCTGATTCCTTTGATTAAGAAGTTATTTGACCGCCTCAAGGGAGCAACGGGTTTTTCGAAGCTTGGTTTGCGAGGGGCATACAATCTCGTGAGGATCAAGGAGGGAGATGAATGGAAAACTGCGTTTAAAACCAGAACTGACCATTATGAATACCTAGTTATGCCATTTGATCTTTGCAACGGTCCGGCAGTTTTCCAGGAATTTATCAACGATGTCCTCCGAGATTTGTTGCAGCTATGTGTGGTGGTTTATCTCGATGATATCCTCATATTTTCCCTAGAGAACCATCACACAGATGTCTGCCATGTGCTGCAGAGGTTGAGAGATAATAACCTGTATTGAAAATTGGAGAAGTGCGAGTTTCATTGTAAACAGGTTAAATTCCTGGGTTATGTAATTTCCACTGCTGGTTTTTCGATGGACCCAGTTTTCCTCCACTTCCAAGATGGAGTCAGTTCCTGTTCCTGTGATTCCTCCCGATCGTATTCTGGCTACGATTCGCACCAATCTCACTTCTCCTTTGAGTGACAAATTTCTTTCCGCTCAGATCCATTCTCCTCCTGAGAAACCTTGTGACTGCTGCTTTGTTCCTGACAGCCTCCGTACTGCTGTGCTCCAGACTTACCATTCTTCCAAGGCTGCTGGCCACCCAGGGAAGAATCAACTTTTGGGCTATTTCCCAACAATTCTGGTGACCTAGTCTACGTGCTGATGTAGCCGTCTTCGTAGCTGCTTGTTCCATGTGTGCTCAGAGCAAGACACCACAACACCTTCCAGTGGGCTTCCTACAACCTATAACCAATGGGGAGAGGCCTTGGACCCACCTGTCAATGGATTTCATTGTGGAGTTACCCAACTCTCAGGGTAACGCAGTTATTCTTATGGTGGTTGACCGGTTCTCAAAGATGTCACATTGTATTCCACTTAAGAAGTTGCCCACATCTAAAGAGCTGGCTTCAATTTTTGCTCGGGAGATCTTTCACTTGCATAGGCTACCCAAGGTGATTGTCTCAGACAGGGGTAGCCAATTTATGTCCAGGTTCTGGCGAGCCTTTTGTGCACAGTTGGGAATTCAGCTTTCTTTCTCCTCTGCGTATCACCCGCAGTCCAATGGAGCCACAGAACGAGCCAACCAGTCCTTGGAACAGTTTTTACGTTGCTACATTTCTGACCACCATAACAACTGGTCAGATCTCATATCTTGGGCGGAGTTTGCTCACAATAGTGCCATCAATACAGCTTCCCGATTGTCTCTTCATTGTGAATTATGGTTTCCAACCATCCATGTTGCCTGACTCATTTGTTCCTCAGAGCATTCCTGCATTGGAGGAGGATCTCCATGGTCTTCGTTACACTTGGGTACAGGTCCAAGAGTCATTGCAACACGCCAATGATAGGTACAGACTCCATTCTGACCGCAGATGCCTACCTGCGCCTTCCTACCAAGTTGGAGACGGTCTGGCTTTCATTTTTAGCAACCTCCGACTCCGTGTTCCCTCATTAAAACTTGCACCACGGTTTATTGGGCATTTCCGTATTCTCCATAGGATCAACCCAGTGGCTTACACTTTAGACCTTATTTCTAATATGCGTATTTCAAATGCATTTCATGTCTCCTTATTAAAACCTTTGATATGCAACCATTTCACCACTTTGGTACCACATCCTCATCCAGTTCAGGTTGAGAACCATGAGAATATGAAATACAATCTATCATTGATTCCCGTAGCTTCTGTGGGCGCATACAGTACCTGGTTCATTGGAAGGGGTACGGTCCAGAGGAACGCTCTTGGGTCTCATCCTCAGACGTACATGCTCCCGCCCTCCTCCGTGCCTTCCATAGATGTTTTCCCCTCAAACCTAGTGGTCCTCCAAGGGTCATTAAGGAGGGGGTACTGTCAGGGTTGGGCTCAGCCCTTCCTTCTCAGAGCTCTGTGCTCAGCTGTCGGTTAATTGCCAAAGTCTATTCCTTCCACAGTGTCTTTATTTCCTGCTTGTCAGCTAGAGCTGCTGGTTATATAAACTCCTTGGATCAGATTTTCAGTGCCTTTGCCTTGGTCAACATATCCAGACTCTCTTTGCTGTGTTTTCCCGTGAAAGACTTTTGCTTTGGCTGACTTCCCTTCTGGTTCCTGATCCTGTTTGCTGCACCTGACTTCGCTGATCTCTGGACTCCTGTTTCTCTGGCTTGTTCTGATTACCCATCCTGGTTACCAAACTCCAGCTATGTTTTGACTACGTTTGCTTTGTTTATACCATTTTACCATTTTGTTAAATAGTGTGACTTTTAGTCCTCATGCACACGGACATTTTTACAGCTGCTTTTTTGAGCTTTTTTTGCAGCTTAAAAAGGCCTGTCTATGTTAGTCTATGGCTTTATGCCCACCTAGGCGTTTTTGAGGTGCAAGTGGAATAGGCGTTTTTAAGCTGTAAAAAAAACCCAGGACCAGTGGGTTCTGAGAGACGTTTTTCAGCTGTAAAAACGCTCTAACGCTGAAAAACGCTGAAAAACGCTCAAAAACGCTCAAAAATGTCATTAACCAACATTTTTTAGCGTTTTTGATCCATTGAAAAAAAAAAAAAAAAAAAATTTGAAAAAAAAAAAAACGCTCAAAAACGCTAACGCGGAAAAACGCTCAAAAACGCTAAAAAACGCTATTGCAAAAACGCTGAAAAACGCTGAAAAAAGTTAAAAAAAAATCACTGCAAAGATACTGGCGTTTTCATAACGTTTTTTTAACAGCCTGTGTGCATGAGGGCTTACTGCACTTCTGTCTCAGTCTGATTCATGGTTCCTGAAACACTGAGTCCTCATGCACATGGACGTTTTAAAAAACGAGCTGTAAAGCTAGGTTCAACACCTGGAAAAACCGGCGTTAAAAACGCGATTTTTACCGCGTTTTGCATTAGCGTTTTTGCGCGTTTTTCCGCGTTAGCGCTAAGTAGCGTTTTTTAATGAAAAACACATCTCTCAGCTATATACACTCCCAAATTTCCCACAATGCCACAGAAACCAAAGAAAATATGTTAATGAGCATGTGTCGGTGCCATTTTGGTAGGAGAGAGAGAGAGGAGAGAGTGTTTCAGAGTGTTTCAGAGTTTTCAGTATATTTCAGTATTTTTCAGTATTTTTCTGAGAAATATGGATCCTGTCATGCAAAAGATCGATGAGGCAATCCTTCTGATTGTGTTGCGGAGGCAGCGGAGAATGAGACAGGAGGAGGAGAGAAGCAGCAGACGTCGATTTTGGGTGCATCCAATGGTATCCAATCGGTTTTCTACGGGGTACTTTGGCAATATTTATTCCCAACTGCGCTCATATCCAACAAAGTTCTTCAACTTTACAAGGATGTCAGTGCCTCTCTTTGATGACCTGTTGGAGAGGCTCAGGCCAAGGCTCACAAGGATGGACACTGTGATGCGTAGCTCTGTGTCACCGGAGGAACGGATGCTAGTGACACTCAGGTAAGTGAATACACATATGGGAGGAGGGGTTAGGGTTACGGTTAGGGTTAGGGGTTAGGGTTAGGGGTTAGGAGTTAGGGTTAGGGGTTAGGGTTAGGAGTTAGGGTTAGGGGTTAGGGTTGGGGGTTAGGGGTTAGGGGTTAGGGTTAGGGTTAGGGGTTAGGGTTAGGAGTTAGGGTTATGGTTAGATGTAAGGGGTTAGGGTTAGGGGTTAGGGTTAGGGTTAGGGGTTAGGGTTAGGGGTTAGGGTTAGGAGTTAGGGTTATGGTTAGGTGTAAGGGGTTAGGGTTAGGGGTTAGGGGTTAGGGGTTAGGGTTAGGAGTTAGGGTTAGGGGTTAGGGTTGGGGGTTAGGGGTTAGGGTTAGGGTTAGGGGTTAGGGTTAGGAGTTAGGGTTATGGTTAGGTGTAAGGGGTTAGGGTTAGGAGTTAGGGTTAGGGGTTAGGGTTAGGAGTTAGGGTTAGGGGTTAAGGGTTAGGGGTTAGGGTTAGGGGTTAGGGGTTAGGGTTAGGGATTAGGGTTAGGAGTTAGGGTTAGGGGTTAGGGTTGGGGGTTAGGGGTTAGGGGTTAGGGTTAGGGTTAGGGGTTAGGGTTATGGTTAGGAGTAAGGGGTTAGGGTTAGGGTTAGGGGTTAGGGGTTAGGAGTTAGGGTTAGGGGTTAGGGGTTAGGGGTTAGGGTTAGGGGTTAGGGGTTAGGGGTTAGGGTTAGGGGTTAGGGTTAGGGTTAGGTTTAAGGGTAGGGTTAGGACTTATGTTTATGCTTTACTCTTTCAATAACTAAATTTATTATGTTATCTTAGGTTCCTTGCCACGGGACAAAGTTATGCTTCCTTGCATCACTACTTCCTCCTTGGCCTCTCAACAGTCTCAAAAATAATAAAGGAAACATGTGTGGCAATATGGGAGGAATTGCATAACGTTGTAATGCCAGAGCCAACCGAAGACATCTGGGAATCAGTTGTGGACACTTTTTGGGAAAAAACTCAGTTCCCAAATTGTATAGGAGCCCTTGATGGGAAACACATCAGGGTGAAGAAGCCTCCCCATTTTGGATCTTGCCATTAGTCATGGTGGCAGATGAGGCCTTTGGACTGGCTGAAAATCTAATGAGGCCATACAGTGGCACTGGTCTCAGCTGACAACAAAAAATTTTCAATTATCGGCTCAGCCGTGCACGCCGTGTTGTTGAATGTGCATTCGGGGTGTGCACGGCCAAATGGCGAGTTTTGCTTACAAGTATGCAATTGGATGTTGACAACGCCATTCAAGTCGTCCTGGCATGCTGCGTTCTGCACAATTTTCTGCGGGACAGTGACAGAAATAATGTTGAACAGGAGCCCATTAGACAACTTCAGAGGGTTCAATTTATGGACTTGCGTTCAACTGCACGTGTCATGAGCATTCGAAACCAATTTGCAGAATTTTTTGAATCCCCTGATGGAGAGGTATCATGGCAGAATGATTATATCTAAAAAATATTTGCAATACATCTACCTTTGCTGTCTTGTGTTTTTTTAAATAAAGCATTTCAAAATTGAAGTTTGTTATTTTTTGGTCCATTTGTCAACGATTGTTCTACAAGTCAATTTGACTCTGCCTTCGGGGTAAGCCTAGGCTAAGCCCAAAAAAGAGCAAGCTTACGCTTGTCCTAAGGCAGAGTACGATAGAGTCCTTTGCACTCTGCCTTCAGGGCAAGCAGAGTGCAAAGGAGTGCTGTTGTGCATCATATAAAAGACTTTTCAAACAAAAAAAAATTAAATAAAGGATTGGGATCACAACTGGTATTTCAAGAAAAAAAAGATTTTATTTTGGGATCACAACTGGTGATAGGTGGTGGTGGATGGTTGATTGCATTGGGGATGTGGGGATTGGGGACGGGGTAATGGTTGGGCCTGGCGATCACTCCCAAAATCCTGCTGGTAGCGGGGTAGAGGGTATGAGGGCTGAAAATGGGAGGTGGAAGGTGGAAAATCAGCATACGCTTGCAGGCTATGGTATGAGGTCTGGGACGGCATAGGTGGTGGTTGGCGTTGGCTGATAGTGAGAGGGGGGTGCTAGCACTGCTGAGGTCCCAGGGGCCATTGGGGGATCATGAGAAACATTATATGGATCGCATGGAGGTGGCCCGCCACTCAATTTTGCATGTCTGTATTGCATTGCAATAGCGTACATGCGATCCATACAAAGTTTCTCTTGGTCTCCCCCAATGTCCTCCAGGATGTGGTAAAGGCTGTGGCAGAAGCAGGCGCGTGGGTTATTGGGGTCTAAAAAGGCATCCATACTGCGCCTCTCCTGCCGCACTTCCTGCAGCAGTGCTAGCACCCTGTCATCAGCCTCGGGATTATAGCCGCCCCTCGCCTGACGTCCACGCCCACGGCCACGAACACCGCGACGACCGCGCTGCTCTCCACTTTGATAACTGGCAGGAGACGGTGTTTCCACAGCCCTCGATTCCTGCAAAAGAACAAAAATGTTTACATTGACATGTACATGGACAGACAGACAATGAGATAGACAGGCAGACCGAAGCAGTTACCTCATCTGTGCCCTCAACAACTCCCTCGCTGATCGGTCGTGGAGATCCAGAGGTGGTCATTGGACTGTTTGGTCTCTGAACCTCTGCATCTTCCTCATCGACCTCTCCGAGTCTAAAATTTGAAGTTGTCCTGCAAACAATACAAATTGTATAAACGTAACTACTTTAGCCCGGACCATTTTTTTTTATTAGTAATGGGGGAGATCAGCGATTCTTAGCATGACTGCGACAATACGGCCGACACATTGGACAATTTGGACACATTTTTGGAAAAATTGTCATTTTTACAGCGATCAGTGCGATTAAAATTGCAATGATTGCAAATTTTTTTTTATTAGTAATGGGGGAGATCAGCGATTTTTAGCATGACTGCGACAATACGGCCAACACATTGGACAATTTGGACACATTTTTGGAAAAATTGTCATTTTTACAGCGATCAGTGCGATTAAAATTGCAATGATTGCAAATTTTTTTTATTAGTAATGGGGGAGATCAGCGATTTTTAGCATGACTGCGACAATACGGCCAACACATTGGACAATTTGGACACATTTTTGGAAAAATTGTCATTTTTACAGCGATCAGTGCGATTAAAATTGCAATGATTGCAAATTTTTTTTTTATTAGTAATGGGGGAGATCAGCGATTTTTAGCATGACTGCGACAATACGGCCGACACATTGGACAATTTGGACACATTTTTGGAAAAATTGTCATTTTTACAGCGATCATTGCGATTAAAATTGCAATGACATACTGTAAAAATTACACTGGCATTGACCTCTTCCTCTCCCTGAGACGATCGCCGGTGTGCCCGCGGACATTGAGTCCGCAGGACCCGCTGTCGGACTCATGGACCTCAAAATGGGAAAGCGCGCCGCCAAGGCGGCAACTTAAAAGGGACGTACAGGTACGCCCATTTGTGCTGCCGTGCCATTCTGCCGACGAATATGTACATGTGGCGTTCAGAAAGTGGTTACAATAGCCATGGAACATACTGCCTGAAAAGCAATGTACATAGGCAAATATATGAAAAACCTTACGGTCTGGTATGGCTCTGCATATTTTGCCTTAGGAAAAGGAGATTGCTGTAGTAAACATGTTTTTTTTTGGTTGGCGCTGGTGCTCCGCTACGTGCCGCCTTGTCTTCGTCCGTGAGGTCCCTCCTGACACGGTCACGTAGGGACTTCCAGCGGCGCTGCATAATTTTGCCTAAAATAACATGGAAAACAAAGGGTTAAATATGCAATCTTCATTACACACAAACAGATCATGCATTCAAGGAAAATAGACTTACTTATCTCCTTTCTTTCCGCATTTCTCATTTGTTCCCAGCCAGGGGTAATCGCAGCACTTATGTCCTCCCAGGCTTTCACCTTCCGGATGTGGTCTCCATGCAGTGGATGTGCCACATCCCACAGTTCTGGATGGGCCTGTACCGCATTTATTAGCTCCACTTGAGAGACTGCACTAGCCATCTTGAAGCCAATATCACCACAGTCACACGGCTGTGCAAAGGACTCTTGGGTAATCTAATGTCCAGACAGGAAATTCCTGTTTTTACAGAGATTACAGTGTCCAATTATCTCTTTTTAACCAAAAAACGCCAGAGCTAAAAAACGCGAAAAAACGCAGCGGTCGCGTTTTTGCGCGTTTTTCCGCGTTTTTGCGCGTTTTTCCGCGTTTCGCGTTTTTACAGCTCTAGCGCCGCGCCTCGGAATGCACTGGTCCTGGGTTTTTTTTACAGCTTAAAAACGCCTAGGCTATTTGCAGCTCAAAAACGTCTAGGTGGGCATGAATCCATAGACTAACATAGACAGGCGTTTTTAAGCTGTAAAAAACGCTAAAAAACGCGGCTGTAAAAACGTCCATGTGCATGAGGACTGAAAGTGAGAACCAGGCACAATAACAGGTTTGATCAGATTATACAGCTTCACAAAACACCATTGGTCTTACTTTTCTGGCCATTATTATTATTTGTTCCATTTCATGATTGTTACTGAAACAATTTTTATAGATGATGGGAGTGTAAAAAAAAAATTGCTCTGGGTGTAAAATATGCTAGACACACTACATTCTTTATTCTTTTTTGTATTATTATTATTGTAGCCCTCTTTTTTTTTTGGCGGGGGGGGGTAAAAAAATGCCCCCCCCCCCAAATAGGATTTTGTGTTAAACTGGTAGGTAAATAAGAGATCCAGGACCTCCGCTAAGTGAAAGAGTGGGTTTGAGTTGGCAGTGCCTGCACCCAATATAGGGCCTCTATGAACAGAGGAGGTTCCCTTCCAGGTAAATTAACCAGTCTAATCAAAGTAATCAGGAGCAGAGGAACTACTACAACCAACATATGATATTAACCATAAGAACAGTGGGGAAAATAATTATTTGATCCCTTGCAGATTTTGTATGTTTGCCCACTTACAAAAAATGATACATACCAAATCTGCAGGTGATCAAACAATTATTTTCCCCACTGTATATACAGTATCTTACAAAAGTGAGTACACCTCTCACATTTTTGAAAATATTTTATTATATCTTTTCATGTGACAACACTGAAGAAATTACACTTTGCTACAGTATAAAGTAGTGAGTGTACAGCTTGTACAGTGTAAACAGTGTACATTTTCTGTCCCCTCAAAATAACTCAACACACAGCCATTAATGTCTAAACCGCTGGCAGCAAAAGTGAGTACACATCTAAATGAAAATGTCCAAATTGGGCTAAAGTGTCAATATTTTGTGTGGTCACCATTATTTTTCAGCACTGAGAGCTTTTTTTTTTTTTTTTTTTTTTCAGAGCTTCACAGGTTGCCACTGAAGTCCTCTTCTACTCCTCCATGACGACATCATGGAGCTGGTGGATATTAGAGACCTTGCCCTTCTCCACTTTCCATTTGAGGATGCCCCATAGATGCTCAATAGGGTTTTAGGTCTGGAGACATGCTTGGCTAGTCCATCACCTTTACCCTCAGCTTCTTTAGCAAGGCAGTGGTCATCTTGGAGGTGTGATTGGGGTCGTTATCATGTTGAAATAATGCCCTGCGGCCCAGCCTCCGAAGGCAGGGGATCATGCTCTGCTTCAGTATGTCACAGTACATGTTGGCATTCATGGTTCCCTCAACAATTAAGGGGTGTGGTTAATTGCTCACAGGTGCCTATTTAACTTGTTGTAGGACTCAGTCTGAGCGTGCTCAGTTTGAAGCTGTGGAGCTTGGTGTAAGTGGAGCTGGATTAAGTGGGAGTTAAAAACAAGTGTTAGAGTATACAAGTCTTGCTGTCTGTTGGTATGTGTTGCTGTCTGTTGGTGTGTGTTGCTGTCTGTTGGTGTTTGCTGGGTTGCATTTTGGGGACTTTTCCTTTTAGTTTTTAATTTGCCTTTTGCTGTCATTTTTTAAATAGCTTTTTTTTTTTTTTTTCTTGTTTCATCAGTCTATCAATTAAGGGGTGTGGTTAATTGCTCACAGGTGTCTATTTAACTTGTTGTAGGACTCAGTCTGAGCGTGCTCAGTTTGAAGCTGTGGAGCTTGGTGTAAGTGGAGCTGGATTAAGTGGGAGTTAAAAACAAGTCTTAGAGTATACAAGTCTTGCTGTCTGTTGGTGTGTGTTGCTGTCTGTTGGTGTGTGTTGCTGTCTGTTGGTGTGTGTTGCTGTCTGTTGGTGTTTGCTGGGTTGCATTTTGGGGACTTTTCCTTTTAGTTTTTAATTTGCCTTTTGCTGTCATTTTTTAAATAGCTTTTTTTTTTTTTTTCTTGTTTCATCAGTCTATCAATTAAGGGGTGTGGTTAATTGCTCACAGGTGCCTATTTAACTTGTTGTAGGACTCAGTCTGAGCGTGCTCAGTTTGAAGCTGTGGAGCTTGGTGTAAGTGGAGCTGGATTAAGTGGGAGTTAAAAACAAGTGTTAGAGTATACAAGTCTTGCTGTCTGTTGGTGTGTGTTGCTGTCTGTTGGTGTGTGTTGCTGTCTGTTGGTGTTTGCTGGGTTGCATTTTGGGGACTTTTCCTTTTAGTTTTTAATTTGCCTTTTGCTGTCATTTTTTAAATAGCTTTTTTTTTTTTTTCTTGTTTCATCAGTCTATCAATTAAGGGGTGTGGTTAATTGCTCACAGGTGCCTATTTAACTTGTTGTAGGACTCAGTCTGAGCGTGCTCAGTTTGAAGCTGTGGAGCTTGGTGTAAGTGGAGCTGGATTAAGTGGGAGTTAAAAACAAGTGTTAGAGTATACAAGTCTTGCTGTCTGTTGCTGTCTGTTGGTGTGTGTTGCTGTCTGTTGGTGTGTGTTGCTGTCTGTTGGTGTTTGCTGGGTTGCATTTTGGGGACTTTTCCTTTTAGTTTTTAATTTGCCTTTTGCTGTCATTTTTTAAATAGCTTTTTTTTTTTTTTTTTTCTTGTTTCATCAGTCTATCAATTAAGGGGTATGGTTAATTGCTCACAGGTGCCTATTTAACTTGTTATAGGACTCAGTCTGAGCGTGCTCAGTTTGAAGCTGTGGAGCTTGGTGTAAGTGGAGCTGGATTAAGTGGGAGTTAAAAACAAGTGTTAGAGTATACAAGTCTTGCTGTCTGTTGGTGTGTGTTGCTGTCTGTTGGTGTTTGCTGGGTTGCATTTTGGGGACTTTTCCTTTTAGTTTTTAATTTGCCTTTTGCTGTCATTTTTTAAATAGCTTTTTTTTTTTTTTTTTTTTTCTTGTTTCATCAGTCTATCAATTAAGGGGTGTGGTTAATTGCTCACAGGTGTCTATTTAACTTGTTGTAGGACTCAGTCTGAGCGTGCTCAGTTTGAAGCTGTGGAGCTTGGTGTAAGTGGAGCTGGATTAAGTGGGAGTTAAAAACAAGTGTTAGAGTATACAAGTCTTGCTGTCTGTTGCTGTCTGTTGGTGTGTGTTGCTGTCTGTTGGTGTGTGTTGCTGTCTGTTGGTGTTTGCTGGGTTGCATTTTGGGGACTTTTCCTTTCAGTTTTTAATTTGCCTTTTGCTGTCATTTTTTAAATAGCTTTTTTTTTTTTTTTTTTTTTTCTTGTTTCATCAGTCTATCAATTAAGGGGTGTGGTTAATTGCTCACAGGTGCCTATTTAACTTGTTGTAGGACTCAGTCTGAGCGTGCTCAGTTTGAAGCTGTGGAGCTTGGTGTAAGTGGAGCTGGATTAAGTGGGAGTTAAAAACAAGTGTTAGAGTATACAAGTCTTGCTGTCTGTTGGTGTGTGTTGCTGTCTGTTGGTGTGTGTTGCTGTCTGTTGGTGTGTGTTGCTGTCTGTTGGTGTTTGCTGGGTTGCATTTAGGGGACTTTTCCTTTTAGTTTTTAATTTGCCTTTTGCTGTCATTTTTTAAATAGCTTTTTTTTTTTTTTCTTGTTTCATCAGTCTATCAATTAAGGGGTGTGGTTAATTGCTCACAGGTGCCTATTTAACTTGTTGTAGGACTCAGTCTGAGCGTGCTCAGTTTGAAGCTGTGGAGCTTGGTGTAAGTGGAGCTGGATTAAGTGGGAGTTAAAAACAAGTCTTAGAGTATACAAGTCTTGCTGTCTGTTGGTGTGTGTTGCTGTCTGTTGGTGTGTGTTGCTGTCTGTTGGTGTTTGCTGGGTTGCATTTTGGGGACTTTTCCTTTTAGTTTTTAATTTGCCTTTTGCTGTCATTTTTTAAATAGCTTTTTTTTTTTTTTCTTGTTTCATCAGTCTATCAATTAAGGGGTGTGGTTAATTGCTCACAGGTGCCTATTTAACTTGTTGTAGGACTCAGTCTGAGCGTGCTCAGTTTGAAGCTGTGGAGCTTGGTGTAAGTGGAGCTGGATTAAGTGGGAGTTAAAAATAAGTGTTAGAGTATACAAGTCTTGCTGTCTGTTGGTGTGTGTTGCTGTCTGTTGGTGTGTGTTGCTGTCTGTTGGTGTTTGCTGGGTTGCATTTTGGGGACTTTTCCTTTTAGTTTTTAATTTGCCTTTTGCTGTCATTTTTTAAATAGCTTTTTTTTTTTTTTTCTTGTTTCATCAGTCTATCAATTAAGGGGTATGGTTAATTGCTCACAGGTGCCTATTTAACTTGTTATAGGACTCAGTCTGAGCGTGCTCAGTTTGAAGCTGTGGAGCTTGGTGTAAGTGGAGCTGGATTAAGTGGGAGTTAAAAACAAGTGTTAGAGTATACAAGTCTTGCTGTCTGTTGGTGTGTGTTGCTGTCTGTTGGTGTGTGTTGCTGTCTGTTGGTGTTTGCTGGGTTGCATTTTGGGGACTTTTCCTTTTAGTTTTTAATTTGCCTTTTGCTGTCATTTTTTAAATAGCTTTTTTTTTTTTTTTTTTTCTTGTTTCATCAGTCTATCAATTAAGGGGTGTGGTTAATTGCTCACAGGTGTCTATTTAACTTGTTGTAGGACTCAGTCTGAGCGTGCTCAGTTTGAAGCTGTGGAGCTTGGTGTAAGTGGAGCTGGATTAAGTGGGAGTTAAAAACAAGTGTTAGAGTATACAAGTCTTGCTGTCTGTTGCTGTCTGTTGGTGTGTGTTGCTGTCTGTTGGTGTGTGTTGCTGTCTGTTGGTGTTTGCTGGGTTGCATTTTGGGGACTTTTCCTTTCAGTTTTTAATTTGCCTTTTGCTGTCATTTTTTAAATAGCTTTTTTTTTTTTTTTTTTTTTTCTTGTTTCATCAGTCTATCAATTAAGGGGTGTGGTTAATTGCTCACAGGTGCCTATTTAACTTGTTGTAGGACTCAGTCTGAGCGTGCTCAGTTTGAAGCTGTGGAGCTTGGTGTAAGTGGAGCTGGATTAAGTGGGAGTTAAAAACAAGTGTTAGAGTATACAAGTCTTGCTGTCTGTTGGTGTGTGTTGCTGTCTGTTGGTGTGTGTTGCTGTCTGTTGGTGTGTGTTGCTGTCTGTTGGTGTTTGCTGGGTTGCATTTTGGGGACTTTTCCTTTTAGTTTTTAATTTGCCTTTTGCTGTCATTTTTTAAATAGCTTTTTTTTTTTTTTTTCTTGTTTCATCAGTCTATCAATTAAGGGGTGTGGTTAATTGCTCACAGGTGCCTATTTAACTTGTTGTAGGACTCAGTCTGAGCGTGCTCAGTTTGAAGCTGTGGAGCTTGGTGTAAGTGGAGCTGGATTAAGTGGGAGTTAAAAACAAGTGTTAGAGTATACAAGTCTTGCTGTCTGTTGGTGTGTGTTGCTGTCTGTTGGTGTGTGTTGCTGTCTGTTGGTGTTTGCTGGGTTGCATTTTGGGGACTTTTCCTTTTAGTTTTTAATTTGCCTTTTGCTGTCATTTTTTAAATAGCTTTTTTTTTTTTTTTCTTGTTTCATCAGTCTATCAATTAAGGGGTGTGGTTAATTGCTCACAGGTGCCTATTTAACTTGTTGTAGGACTCAGTCTGAGCGTGCTCAGTTTGAAGCTGTGGAGCTTGGTGTAAGTGGAGCTGGATTAAGTGGGAGTTAAAAACAAGTGTTATGCCCCGTACACACGGTCGGACTTTGTTCGGACATTCCGACAACAAAATTCTAGTATTTTTTCTGACGGATGTTGGCTCAAACTTGTCTTGCATACACACGGTCACACAAAGTTGTCGAAAAATCCGATCGTTTTAAACGCGGTGACGTAAAACATGTACGTCGGGACTATAAACGGGGCAGTGGCCAATAGCTTTCATCTCTTTATTTATTCTGAGCATGCGTGGCACTTTGTCCGTCGGATTTGTGTACACACGATCGGAATTTCCGACAACGGATTTTGTTGTCGGAAAATTTTATCTCCTGCTCTCCAACTTTGTGTGTCGGAAAATCCGATGGAAAATGTCCGATGGAGCCCACACACGGTCGGAATTTCCGACAACACGCTCCGATCGGACATTTTCCATCGGAAAATCCGACCGTGTGTACGGGGCATTAGAGTATACAAGTCTTGCTGCCTGTTGGTGTGTGTTGCTGTCTGTTGGTGTGTGTTGCTGTCTGTTGGTGTGTGTTGCTGTCTGTTGGTGTGTGTTGCTGTCTGTTGGTGTTTGCTGGGTTGCATTTTGGGGACTTTTCCTTTTAGTTTTTAATTTGCCTTTTGCTGTCATTTTTTAAATAGCTTTTTTTTTTTTTCTTGTTTCATCAGTCTATCAATTAAGGGGTGTGGTTAATTGCTCACAGGTGCCTATTTAACTTGTTGTAGGACTCAGTCTGAGCGTGCTCAGTTTGAAGCTGTGGAGCTTGGTGTAAGTGGAGCTGGATTAAGTGGGAGTTAAAAACAAGAGTTTAAAACAGGAGGTTATAACAGGGGTCATAGTACCTGTGTAGTGTGAGTATCTGAGTGTTGTCTGAGTAGTGTGTGTGGATCGTTAGTACTTGTGTATTGTGTACCTGTGTATTGTCTTGTCGTGTACCTGTGTATTGTCTTGAGTATTAGTGCCAGGAAGCTAGTTGTTAGGTAATTTGGACAGGGTAAAATCCCCAAATCCTCACCAAATTTAATAGGTACGATGCCCGGCGGGTGTGGAGAGGCGACTCTTTGTACATCTTGCCGCATGTATGCGTTCCTTGATCATCCGATCGAGGGCGAATACTGCTGTGCAAAATGTAAGCACATTGTTTCCCTGGAAGCCCAGGTTCTGAATCTGGGGAAGCAACTGTCAGCACTGAGAAGTCCCTCCATACTAAAGGTGAGCCAGGAATGTACACGGCAGGTGCCGGCAGGGGCCAGCACAGAGGCGGGTGGAGACAAAGAGGTGCAGGCACTAGCAAAGAGTAGATGGGTGACAGTCAGGAGGGGTAGAGGGGGAAGTGCCAGGGAGGCCGATCCTGGACTGGAGCATCCCAATAAGTACGCTCCATTGAGTGACATTGGTGAAACCAGTCAGGGACCAGCACTGCTGGAGATGAGGGACTCTCCTAGCTGCCAGGGGAAGAACTCCTCCAGTGAGAGTGGGGGGGCAGCAAAGGGAAAGGAAAGACAGATTCTGGTGGTAGGGGACTCAATTCTTAGAAGGACAGAGAGGGCAATCTGTAACCAAGACCTGAAGCGCCAAACAGTATGTTGTCTACCGGGCGCTCGGGTTCGGCACATCACGGATCTTGTGGACAGATTACTGGGAGGGGCTGGGGAAGACCCGGCTGTCATGGTGCATGTTGGCACCAATGACAAAGTCAGAGGCAGATGGAGTGTCCTAAAGAACGATTTTAGGGACTTAGGAGCTAAATTGAGGAAAAGGACCTCCAAGGTAGTGTTCTCAGGAATACTACCGGTACATCGATCCACACCAGAGAGGCAGAGGGAGATTAGGGAAGTAAACAAGTGGCTGAAGAGCTGGTGTAGTAAGGAGGGGTTTGGGTTCCTGGAGGACTGGGCCGACTTCTCAGTCGGTAACCGGTACTATAGAAGGGATGGACTGCACCTAAATGAGGAGGGTGCAGATCTGCTGGGAATGAAGATGGCCAAAAAGTTAGAGGGGTTTTTAAACTAGGCGATGGGGGGGAGGGTCCAGAGACAGTGATAGCCAGCGCGGAAGATATTCCAGAGGGTAGTATTGGGGGCATTAGTGGTAGGTTAACCAAAGCACAAAAACACAAGGTGAGTATAGTAGCAAGTCCAAGTTGCAATCTTGAAACACCCAATACGAGGACAATATGCGACCGGTCTAAACTATGTGGCATGTTCACCAATGCCAGGAGCCTGGCGGACAAGATGGGTGAACTAGAGATACTGTTGTACAAGGAGGATTTGGATTTTGTGGGAATTTCAGAGACCTGGTTCAACAGCTCTCATGATTGGCTGGCAAACATTCAAGGGTATACCCTATACCGCAAGGACAGAGAGGGTAAAAAAGGGGGAGGGGTATGCCTATATATCAAGAATAATGTACAAGTGAATGTGAGAGATGACATCACTGAGGGGGCTAGGGAGGAGGTGGAATCTTTATGGGTAGAGCTCCAAAGGGATGAAGCTAAGGGGAAAATAATACTGGGAGTATGCTATAGGCCCCCTAACCTGAGGGAGGAAGTGGAGACGGATCTCCTATCACAAATTGGATTAGCAGCAAGGATGGGAAGTGTTATCATAATGGGGGATTTTAATTATCCAGACATAGACTGGGCGGAGGGAACCGCGCATTCATTTAAGGCTCGCCAGTTCCTTAGTGTCTTGCAGGACAATTTTATGGGTCAGATGGTAGACGCACCAACTAGAAATAAAACATTACTAGATCTACTGATTACCAACAATACAGACCTGATAACAGATGTGGAAATACGGGGGAATTTAGGTAACAGCGATCACAGGTCAATTAGTTTCAGTATAAATCACACAAATAGGAGACATGAAGGGAACACAAAGACACTGAATTTCAAAAGAGCCAACTTCCCTAAACTACAAACCTTGCTAAAAGGCATAAATTGGGATAAAATATTAGGAACAAAGAATACGGAGGAGAGATGGGTTTGCTTTAAGAGCATATTAAATAAGGGCATTAGCCAATGTATCCCATTGGGTAATAAATTTAAAAAAGCGAACAAACATCCTGGATGGCTTAACTCCAATGTAAAAATGCATATAAAAGCAAAGGAGAAGGCCTTCAAAAAATACAAGGTTGAGGGATCATCCACAGCATTCAGAATTTATAAAGAATGCAATAAGAAATGTAAGGGTGCAATTAGGATGGCTAAGATAGAACATGAAAGACAGATAGCGGAGGAGAGCAAAAAAAATCCCAAGAAATTCTTTAAGTATGTAAACAGTAAAAAAGGGAGGACAGACCATATTGGCCCCATAAAGAATGAGGACGGACATCTGGTTACAAAGGATGGGGAGATGGCAAAGGTATTGAATTTATTCTTCTCCTCAGTCTTCACGAGTGAATCGGGGGGCTTCAGTAACCAAAACTGCAGTGTTTATCCTCATGACACAACACAGGAAGCACCTACATGGTTAACAGAGGACGGAATTAAAATTAGACTTGAGAAACTTAACATTAATAAATCACTGGGACCAGATGGCTTGCATCCGAGGGTACTTAGGGAACTCAGTCAGGTGATTGCCAGACCGTTGTTCCTAATTTTTACAGACAGTCTATTGACTGGAATGGTACCAGCTGATTGGAGAAAAGCCAATGTAGCACCAATATTTAAAAAGGGCCCAAAAAACATCCCTGGGAATTACAGACCAGTTAGCCTAACATCAATAGTATGTAAACTCTTGGAGGGGATGATAAGGGACTATATACAAGATTTTAGTAATAAGAATGATATCATTAGCAGTAATCAGCATGGATTCATGAAGAATCGTTCTTGCCAAACCAATCTATTAACCTTCTATGAGGAGGTGAGTTGCCATCTAGATAAAGGAAGGCCCGTAGACGTGGTGTATCTGGATTTTGCAAAAGCATTTGACACAGTTCCCCATAAACGTTTACTGTACAAAATAAGGTGCGTTGGCATGGACCATAGGGTGAGTACATGGATTGAAAACTGGCTACAAGGGCGTGTTCAGAGGGTGGTGATAAATGGGGAGTACTCAGAATGGTCAGGGGTGGGTAGTGGGGTTCCCCAGGGTTCTGTGCTGGGACCAATCCTATTTAATTTGTTCATAAACGACCTGGAGGATGGGATAAACAGTTCAATCTCTGTATTTGCAGACGATACTAAGCTAAGCAGGGCAATAACTTCTCCGCAGGATGTGGAAATCTTGCAAAAAGACCTGAACAAATTAATGGGGTGGGCGACTACATGGCAAATGAGGTTCAATGTAGAAAAATGTAAAATAATGCATTTGGGTGGCAAAAATATGAATGCAATCTATACACTGAGGGGGAGAACCTCTGGGGGAATCTAGAATGGAAAAGGACCTGGGGGTCCTAGTGGATGATAGGCTCAGCAATGGCATGCAATGCCAAGCTGCTGCTAATAAAGCAAACAGAATATTGGCATGCATTAAAAGGGGGATCAACTGCAGAGATAAAACGATAATTCTCCCGCTCTACAAGACTCTGGTCCGCCCGCACCTGGAGTATGCTGTCCAGTTCTGGGCACCAGTCCTCAGGAGGGACGTACTGGAAATGGAGCGAGTACAAAGAAGGGCAACAAAGCTAATAAAGGGTCTGGAGGATCTTAGTTATGAGGAAAGGTTGCGAGCACTGAACTTATTCTCTCTGGAGAAGAGACGCTTGAGAGGGGATATGATTTCAATTTACAAATACTGTACTGGTGACCCCACAATAGGGATAAAACTTTTTCGCAGAAGAGAGTTTAATAAGACTCGTGGCCACTCATTACAATTAGAAGAAAAGAGGTTTAACCTTAAACTACGTAGAGGGTTCTTTACTGTAAGAGCGGCAAGGATGTGGAATTCCCTTCCACAGGCGGTGGTCTCAGCGGGGAGCATTGATAGCTTCAAGAAACTATTAGATAATCACCTGAATGACCGCAATATACAGGAATATGTAATGTAATACTGACACATAATCACACACATAGGTTGGACTTGATGGACTTGTGTCTTTTTTCAACCTCACCTACTATGTAACTATGTAACAAACTGCAGTTCCCCACTGCCGGCAGCACTTATGCAGCCCCAGACCATGACACTCCCACCACCATGCTTGACTGTAGGCAAGACACACTTGTCTTTGTAATACTCACCTGGTTGCCACCACACACGCTTGACACCATCTGAACCAAATAAGTTCATCTTGGTCTCATCCAGTGGCAGGCCCCTCCATTAAGGGTACACGGGAACCACCCCCTCTATCACACCACCCCCTATATGGTTAATTGTTAGATTCATGCATAGCATGAATCTATCCATGGCCGCTGCGGCCACCCTCTATTCCTGCGTTCGTCCTCTTTCAGGATGCCAGGCCCGTGAATTACAGCGGCAGGGTTTTTTTTTAAGCACCTGATTAGAACCATAGGCTCTAATAGGCTTCAAAATAGGGTGAACTTGGAGCGCAGAGCATTGTGCTTGGAGACCACCCAGGTGTGTTAGAAAAGCAAATGAATATTCGCGTTTCTAACACTGAAACGCCTCTCCACCAATCAGGAAGCGCGGGTCTGATACCCATCACCTGATTGGCTGAAAGGGTAATCCTATTGGATGCCTAGCAGGAGGAAAGAAGAGATGCATAGCTGAAGCATGGAGGACACAGGAGCCACCACCTGACCAACAGCTTGCCACTGCCTGACCCGCTGCCCATCCCACAGCTCGCAGCCGTCACTCGCTGCCTGACCCACCATCAAGATGGGGTAAGTGCCGGTCAGACAACAAGTGACCCAGGGGCGGGTGGGGGGGTGCTGGTTAAATGCTGGCAGGGGGGTCACAGTGGCTGCAATTGATGGGTGCAGTGGCTGCATTTGATGGGCACAGTGGCTGCAATTGATGGTACAGTGGCTGCATTTGATGGGCACAGTGGCTGCATTTGATGGGTACAATGGGTGCATTTGATGACACAGTGGCTGCAATTGATGGCACAGTGGCTGCATTTGATGGCACAGTGGCTGCATTTGAAGGGCACAGTGGCTGCATTTGAAGGGCACAGTGGCTGCTATTGATAGCACAGTGGTTGCATTGATGGCACAGTGGCTGCATTTGATGGACACAGTGGCTGCAATTGATGGCACAGTGGCTGCATTTGATGGGCACAGTGGCTGCAATTGATGGCACAGTTGCTGCAATTGATGGGCACAGTGGCTGTATTTGATGGGACAGTGGCTGCATTTGATGGGCACAGTGGCTGCAATTGATGGCACAGTTGCTGCAATTGATGGGCACAGTGGCTGTATTTGATGGGACAGTGGCTGCATTTGATGGCACAGTTGCTGCATTTGGCAGGTTATTCTATTATATATATATATATATATATATATATATATATATATATATATATATATATATATATATATATATTAAATACACTGCAGCTAACTGAATAACCTGCCTGCCTGAAGTACATTCGAAAAAGTACACCAGGAATGGCCTGCAGTCAGATATAGCTAAACTGGATACAGTGGATATATACAGTTGTGCTCATAAGTTTACATACCCTGGCGGAATTTATGATTTCTTGGCCATTTTTTAGAGAATATGAATGATAACACAAAAACATTTCTTTCACTCATGGTTAGTGTTTGGCTGAAGCCATTTATTATCAATCAACTGTGTTTACTCTTTTTCAATCATAATGGCAATAGAAACTACTAAAATGACCCTGATCAAAAGTTTACATACCCTGGTGATTTCGGCCTGATAACATGCACACAAGTTGACACAAAGGGGTTTGAATGGCTATTAAAGGTAACCATCCTACCTGTGATCTGTTTGCTTGTGATTAGTGTGTGTGTGTATAAAAGGTCAATGAGTTTCTGGACTCCTGACAGACCCTTGCATATGTCACACAGTGCTGCACTGACGTTTCTGGATTCTGAGTCATGGGGAAAGCAAAAGAATTGTCAAAGGATCTGCGGGAAAAGGTAGTTGAACTGTAAAAACAGAAAAGGGATATAAAAAGATATCCAATGGGATTGATAATGCCAATCAGCAGTGTTCAAACTCTAATCAAGAAGTGGAGAATGAGGGGTTCTGTTGAAACCAAACCACGGTCAGGTAGACCAACTAAAATTTCAGCCACAACTGCCAGGAAAATTGTTCGGGATGCAAAGAAAAACCCACAAATAACTTCAGATAAAATACAGGGCTCTTTGAAAACATGTGGTGTGGCTGTTTCAAGATGCACAATAAGGTGGCACTTGAAGAAAGATGGGCTGCATGGTTGAGTCACCAGAAGAAAGCCATTACTGCACAAATGCAACAAAGTATCCCGTTTACAATACGCCAAACAGCACAGAGACAAGCCTCAATCCTTCTGGCACAAAAACATTTGGAGTGATAAGACCAAAATTTAGTTTTTTGGCCACAACCATAAACACTACATTTGGAGACGAGTCAACAAGGCCTATGATGAAAGGTACTGAGGTGGATCACTGATGTTTTTGGGATGTGTGAACTACAAAGGCACAGAAAATTTGGTCAAAATTGATGGCAAGATGAATGTAATATATTATCAAAAAATATTGGAGGAACATTTGCATTCATCAGCCAGGAAGCTGCGCATGGGACGTACTTGGACATTCCAACATGACAATGATCCAAAACACAAGGCCAAGTCGACCAGTCAGCTACAGCAGAATAAAGTAAAGGTTCTGGAGTGGCGATCTCAGTCTCCTGACCTCAATATCATTGAGCCACTCTGGGGAGATCTCAAACGTGCAGTTTATGTAAGACAGCCCAAGAATTTACAGGAACTGGAGGCTTTTTGCCAAGAGGAATGGACAGCTTTACCATTTGAGAAGATAAAGAGCCTCATCCACAAATACCACAAAAGACTTCAAGCTGTCATTGATGTTAAAGGGGGCAATATACAGTATTAAGAACTGGGGTATGTAAACTTTTGATTAGAGTCATTTGGATAGTTTCTGTTGCCATTATAATTTAAAAAGAGTAAACACAGTTGATTGATAATAAAGGGCTTCAGCCAAACACTAACCATGAGTGAAAGAACAGTTTTTGTGTTATCATTCATATTCTCTGAAAAATGGCCAAGAAATCATAAATTCTGCCAGGGTATGTAAACTTATGAGCACAACTGTATATATATGAGACTGTCTGTATATATATATTAAATACAGTACAGCTAACTGAATAACCTGGCTGCCTGCTCAACCTAAATGACACTCTTTCTCCGTCCACGCCAACAACACACTACACGGGGCCGACGTGCAGGCAGCCTTATATAGTGTGGGGCGTTGACTTAGTTCCCCTGAGCCATGATTGGCCAAAGGCACCCTGCCTTTGGCCAATTATGGCTCTCTTAGCTGAGGTTTGGCCAAAGTATGCAGGTCATGGCGCATGCTCTGGCCAATCATCATACAGCAATGCACTGCACTCCCGCAGTGCATTATGGGCCATTACGTGCCGCTCTAATTTGGCGCGAATGGCCCATAATGTATGGTTTTAGACAAACGGGCAAACAGCCAATGTTCAAGTCTAACTCATGTTCGACTCGAACAGAAAGCTCATTCCTAGTAGCCACCCAGGGACAGGAAGTATGGCAGGATCCCCAGGGGAAAATCTAATAACTATAATCATCTTTGGTTTTTAAGTGTTAGTTCACTTTTGCAGAAAAAAATTTGAAAAGATGAACTAACCCTCCCTGTTGTGCGCTTTTTCTAGTCAGTTATCGATACCTGACCTCTGTTTGTCAGTGATAGCCAATTCAAAAGATAATATGTAGCTACATAGAAACTGGACAGATTAAAGTATAATGATTAAGCTGTTCTGTTCTTTAATATGGCGGTTCTCAGGTTAAATATACAGATTGATACAGTATATGCCATGTAGGTTGCGTCAAGATATACAATTGACCAATTAAAGAGTAATATGACTACAACAACCATTGAGTTAATTGCCTTGTGATCATGGTTCATAAACATGTTATCATAAGATGATTTTTTCTTGTGGCTTGATGTGCCATTGTCCAGATGCCGATTTTCCAGGAACTTTGTTGCCACAGGTTCTCCAAACATAGATCATAAGTTTCAGTAAGTCATCAGAATTCTTTTTGTCAAGTGTACATGTAAAGAAAACGAACAAGCACAGATTCAATTCTTATATTGAAGCCATTTTGTCTCTAAACAGCCAACTTGCTTTGCCAACTCACTTCCCACTTCCTCAGTCTCTGCTGTACTTACCGTTGGATTGGCCGAGCTGTTAGCACCACCGTAGCCCCCCAGCGATCTGAGATTTGAAATCCCCACTCTTTTCCCTCTTTTCCATGCAGTGCATCTGGGATGGACCAAATAGATTCTGATTGGCCAACAGTGTCATTGGAAATCAACCTGGTCCATCCCAGAAGCTCTACACAGAGAAGAGAGAGAAGAACAGAGATTTTAAATCTCCGGACCGTTGTAGCAGTTGTGGGGGTGCTGACAGCTCGGCAATCCTGAAAGTAAGTACAGTGGGGACCAAGAGGGTGCAGGGGGGGTGCTTTATGTTAGTTCACTGTTATATTTTTTCTGTAAGGGTGAACTAACCCTTTAAGCAATGGTCTGTGGTGTCTTCATGTTTTAATATATAACCGCAGGACTTATATCCTGATTCCTTTTTTTAGAGAATGTTGTATGGCTTAGATGAGACCAGACACTGCTTCTTCTGAAAGCAATGCAGAGCTTAGTGACATCTGCAGACTGTCTGCTGTAAAGTCTCATCCTATGCACGTTATCATAGAGTGTCTAAGTAATGACCCTTTCTTAGTGCTCAGAGTACCAAGCCTCTCCTAGAGAATTAACACTAAATGTATCTGTGTCTCTATTTAATCTTTTAGAGTACACAGATCACAGTGTCAGCGCTGTCAACAATGCTTGTAAAGGCTACCTTAGTGAGGCCAGACATGTAGCATTAAACTGCTGTACCACAATGGTAAAAATATGTCAGGGACAGGTTTTTAATGCAGTTAATTAAGCAAGTTATCTTGACATTGTCAAAAGCCTCGGGCGATATCAAGTTGTACCTAGAGGGTAGAGGAGATGTGCACTTCTAATGGAGTTATTTTAGTACAGCATATTGATGAAACATATTAGATGCCAATTAAAATTATATGTTTTACTTGCTTATGTTAACCTTTAGAAATAATTCAAAGGTAATTTTCAAATGCGGTATTTCATATGTCATGGTTAAAGGGACAATGTTTTTTTTTTTTTGCACATGCCAGGCTTGGTCAATAGGTCCCTATATAACTTACTGAAGAGTATTTTTACAATTTCAAAATTAGAAACAGTGTGAGAGAAAAGGCAACTCCAGTCAAAATGGGTTTCTCCAATTTGGGTGAAGCTAAGTAGAATTCCAGCTTAAACCTAACTAGCCATACAAATGCCCCCTTCCCCCTCCTAACACCTATGTTGACAAACCTGTGTTAGAAAGATGTATATACTTACCTATTGTCAGCCATGTGACCCCCTACACTCCACAATGGCTGGTAATGCCTAGGAGGCTCACATTACCCATCATTTGTCGGAACTCCCTCGTCTTCCCTGCAGCCACTGCTGGCTCACACATGGGAGCCCGATCATGTGACCAGACTGAAGCGGGCTGAAACCAGGTAAATGATTGCAGATAATGGAGGTGATTTACTAAAGGCAATTGAAGTTGCACTCTACAAGGGAATTTTCGATAGAGCTGAATGTGGTGAGGGACACTTCGCTTTGCAAAGAATACCCAATCATGTGTTTAACTAAACTCTGGGGATAATTTCCTTGAGCAACTTCCCTTGCAAAGTGAACAGTCTGTTTGTCTTTAGTAAATCAACCTCAATGAGTGAGTCATTGAACATGCTATGACATTCTGGGGTTGACTTCCTAAAGGTAAATCCGTTGTTCACTTTGCAAATGAAGTTGCACTTTGCAAGGGAATTAGCCCCAGAGTTTAGTGAATGAGGTAAAGCGCCACTGACTTATATGATTCAGTATCATAGCTATAATGGCCATAGGGGTCTCTGGTCCAAAGTTTTGCTCTTTAAGTAATGTGCTAAATGATTTTTACAGAAGTGGAGCACAAAAGTCTGCAAACTTTTTGTAATAGGAGGTGGGGAAGCTGTCCGGCCCTGGGCTCTTATTCATTTTCATAGACTTATTGGTGTGTAGGACCTCTTCAGTTGAAATAGGCTGATCAATAGAGGAACAGTGACTTGTTGTCAGGGAAGGAAGGGTGCCGTGAGCCAGAAGTGCATCAGCCTGTGAGGAGGAGAAAGTGTTTTTTCTCAGTGTATAGATGGGAGAGACAGACCTGAAATTCTCAGAGTATCTTGACAGGGTTACTTGTGAATGTCTTTAGCCAATATTAGACAAATGGGTTTCCTTTCTAGGTCTAGCTGACAGAGACGTAGTGCTAACAGAGTATCGGGCTTGTTAGCTTTCATAAAGTAAGTATGATGGGACCATCTGATAAGTTTCTCCGTTGCTTCAGGCAAGACTAAGTCAAGTTCTACCTTGATCTTTTCTAGCTGGACTTTATTATGTGGTGTGGGGTGGGCCTGAAATGCTAGGAAGTGGGATAGATAGGCTCTTTCTAGAGCCTGCTGATGAGCTATCTTATCACGTTTGAGTTGCGTTGCTAATTTAATGCAGGTGTAGCACTCTCTAGGTAGGTAGGTGCTAGAGGTAGGATTTTTGTGACAGGTAAATTTAGGCAGGCCTGGCTGACAGTCAGGCCTGTTTGTTTTCTTTTCATTCTGGGCTAGGAGTTGCTCAGGGTAGCAGCTGGTGACTCACAGGCAGCATCACCGAGACCTCCCTCTTCTTTCCAGAAGATTCTGGTAAAACTGAAGGGGAGGAGAGGTGGAGCTGTCTGGGGTATGCTAAGGAGCCTTGACCAATCCCCAACTTGGATTGGTAGGCCTCCTTAAATGCCCAGGGAGAGTGTGGAGACTGTCAGGGCCTTTGAGTGAGCTCCCCAGTCTGGGGCGGGTGACCATTGGTCTGGCTTGGGTGCAGTCGTGACCACCTTCAAGAACGCATGAAAAGGTTCTGGACCGGAGGCACAAGAGAGAGCAAAGAGAGGACATCGGGAGAGAGCACTGCTAAGAGACTCCAGGGAGGACAACTGGTCGCAGCCAAGAGGGCTGGTGAGTGAGGCACAGTTGGGAGGACTGGGGAGGCACACCTGAAAGAACTGGGAGCATGCAGTCTGAGATGGGTGCAGAACCAGAAGAGTGGACTGTGGTAAATGGGGCAGTGGAGAGAGGCAGCTGAATATTAGAGAGGAAGTGATGTTCAGGAGGAGAAATTGAAAGTATATAGTTGTCCCAAGCAAGTTCTACCAATTCTACTGGGCATCCCATATTTACCTTACCCCATTCAAGTTCAATCCCCTTAATAAAACAACAAAAAAAATAAAGCCTGTGGACTGTTCTATGTCTCTGAGTGTTTAACCACTTACTGCCAGGCCTATAGCAGATTGACGGCCGGGCGGTGGTTCAGTTATCCTGACTGGGCATCATATGACGTCCAGCAGGATAACATGCCACGATCGGTGGAGCGGTGTGTCAGTTTGACACAACACTCCACCAATCTTGGCAAAGAGCTTCCTGCGGAGGCTCTTTACCACGTGAACAGCCGTGTCCAATCACGGCTGATCACGATGTCAATAGAAAAAGCCGTTGATCGGCTTTTCCTCACTCACGTCTGACAGATGCAATTAGAGGAGAGCCGATCGGCGGCTCTCCTGACAGGGGGGGGGTCTGCGCTGATTGTTTATCAGCGCAGTCTCCCTCGGATGCCCACACTAGACCACCAGGGAAGCCGCCAGGACCACCAGGGAAGGGGCCAACATGTGGATGGCCAGGTATGTACCCCATGGCCATCCACATGTGCAAATTATGCCAGATCTGTGCCAATCAGTGCCCACAAATGGGCACGACTGGCACCATTATATATCAGTGATGCCCAGCAATGCCACCCATTAGTGTCATCAGTGCCACCAATCAGTGTCATCAGTGCCACCCATCAGTGCCACCCATCAGTGTCCATCGATGCCACCTGTCAGTGCCCATCCATGCCCATCAGTGCCCACCTATCAGTGCCCATCAGTGCCCATCCATGCCACCTATCAGTGCCACCCATAAGTACCCATCAGTGCCACCTATAAGTACCCATCAATGCCACCTACGAGTGCCCATCAGTGCCACCTATGAGTGCCCATCAGTGCCACCTATGAGTGCCCATCAGTGCCGCATACCGGTGCCACCTATTAGTGCCCATCATCAGTGCCCTTCAGTGCCACCTCATCAGTGCCATCTCATTGGTGCCACCTCATCGGTGCCCATCAGTGCTGCCTTATTAGTGCCCGTCAGTGCAGCTATATCAGTGCCCGTCATTGAAGAACAAAACAACTTATTTACAAAAAATTTAACAGAAACAAAGAAAAACTTGTTTTTTTTTTTAATTTTCGCTATTTTTTTATTTGTTGTGCAAAAAATAAAAACCACGGAGGTGATCAAATACCACCAAAAGAAAGCTCTATTTGTGGGAACAAAATGATAAAAAATGTGTTTGGGTACAGTGTTGCATGACCGCGCAATTGTCATTCAAATTGCGACAGTGCTGAAAGCTGAAAATTGGCCTGGGCAGGAAGGTGTCTAAGTGCCTGGTATTGATGACAGACAAGCCAACATTTCAGCAGCCCTTTTGGGGGTACCGCTAGACAGGTTCCCCTTATTATGGGTTTGTGAGCCTCCCAGAGGGTCACTGACATATAAAATTCAATCATGTGCAAGAAAAAATGCAATTTCTTCTTATTTTTCTAGGGCTTGATTGGGTATTCTTTGCAAAGTGAACCACGTTCACATTGGCCATGTACCCAATCTTCCTGACAAAAGCCAACTACACTTCCAAGATGACTGTTTATTGAAGTCCCATATCAGTGGAAACACAAGTGTTCAGAGGTTACTCAGACCTTCTTTTTCAAGACCTCTGTCTGTCACATAGAAAAAGGGTCTGTGCACCCTTGAAATGTTGATGTCTCTACTGATATGGGACTTCAGTAAACAGTCACCTTGGAAGTGCAATTGCCTTTTAACAGGAAGATTGGATAGATGGCCATGCCTGAAGATATACACAAGCACATGCATGTGAGGAAGATCATATACACAGCCATGCCAAAAGATATGCATATGTGCATAGCACAGTTCATGCACCCATGCAAAGAATCAGAGCTGTGTTTATGTTGGCATGTGACTGAACATGCACATTCGACAGCTGCATTTGGCACCCAGTGGCCTAGTTAAGGCATCACAGAAGTTTGGAGAGTCACTGAGTTGTCATCAGCTCCAGTGATCCCTAACCAGTCCTGATTCATCTGTGCTTTGATCCAGTTTTCTCTCTGCCTCCACCTGATCCTGATCTTATGTTATCGACCATAGCTTGTGGTCTGATCCTGTATTCTGTCTGCTGATTTGGTACTAGTTCTGCCTATCTGGTACTGACCTTGGCCTGGCTCCTGACCCTGCTTCTGCCTTCTGAATCTGCACCCCTGCCACCCTGTTGTTGACTTCTGCCTGCTTGACTAGGGTTCTATCTCCCATTCCTGTGACAGCCTCCTGCACAACTCCAGTTCTGCATCCACTGTATCCCAGCATTACCCAGATTATCTTCTTCCCAGGACCTTCCAAAGGCACCCGTGACACTCCTTGCCCTGTTATGCTTTGTCAACAACTCCAGGAAAAAAAAATGGGACAAGAGGTGTAAGGGAAGCTCTCTTGTCAGCATGGCCTCTATCGGGTACAGTACATGACAGCTTTTTTCTGTTTGGATGGTGTCACAGGTTAGCCAAGTACACCCACCCTCCCGTAGATGGGTTATATTGTATGAGGTTCATGTGGTCTAGTTTGATGCATTACTAGTTTGTGTGGATTTTAAAATGTCTGCTAGTTTTAATCTCCCTTACATGCTTGATGTGACTAGTCATTTACACAAGAAAGATAAGTAGGTTTGTACTTTCTTTTTAGGTCACAGAAAGTGACAAGAACAGTGCATTTCTTGCAAGATCGACGGGTATTTCCAGACTTGTTAAAAATGTTCTTAGATTAAAAAATAAAAATGAATGCAGCCATCACATCTAAGAACTGGAAAGCTGTAATGAAATATGTTTTTTGTTTTTGTGTTAAGGTACTTTTTTTTTATACTGTACTTGCATTTGACAGTTAGAGTAATAAACAGGGGCATACTGGCATCTACAGGCTAAAGGATTATTTTTGTGTATTATTTTCCAGCCTGCATGTGAATACTATTCCATAACTTACAGAGTGCTGATTTGTAACCACGCTTTCTGGTTCTCAATCATTAGTGGGAACAAATGCTGTCAGATAGGGAGGGCGTATATTAACATTCCACATCATGCAGTGGTACGTTAATCTACAGATTGTGGTTTGGTGTGAAATAGCTATACACATGCACAAGTCTTTCATCTTCTATTGCTCATTCTTGCATGCTTGCTCGTTGCCCATTCATTACACAGGTCACAATGAAACAGTGTATATGAACAAGAGAAGAAAAAAAATACTTCCTGGATACATTTTTTGTACTTTTTTTTTTACTTTAAGTGGTCAATTTTTAGAAATTTCAGTAGCTGATTTCATCACTTCTTGAGTATGCAGATTCTTTATCTTTTAATCCTTTCCTATGTTCCAGTTTAAGCTGGAGCCATGACCACTGGCCAATGTTTCCTCTTTCAGGGTAGCGCCTTTCTCCTGCAACATCCTATGGAGCCATCCTTGCAATAATAGGCTTGATCTGTGTCTCCCTACACTGTATGCATCAATAAAAATTCACAATCCCATACCCAGAAAAGCAACAGCGAGAGAGCAGAAGCCAGAAGCACTGAAAGTTGTAAACTGCATGTGCTGGGGTTAAAAATGTAACACATAGTTTACAGGAAAATGTTTATTTTATTGTGCTTAATGTGTTAAACTAAAAAATGCTGAGGGTTTATTGCTATTTTAAATGTGTACATTTTCCCTGTTTTATTCATTCCACTGCAGTATACTTTACTTGAAAAAGACAATTAAAATTCATATATTTGAAAAATACCTTACATGATCCCCATGAGACTTTCAGGCTGGGTTCACACTAGTGCGAATTGGATGCGGGTTCCTCACATCCAATTCGCAATAGCAGGAGATTGTGACCAGCTTTCTATGGAGCCAGTTCACATATCTCTGCTGTGGCTCTGGTTCAAATTTGCACCGAGTCCTGTGCGTCTTTTGGTCCGTTCCAGGTCCGAATTCAGCCAAAAATTCGGGCTGAAATTGGACCTAAAACGGCGAACGGTGACTGCTGTGAGCTGCTGCGTGCTCTCATATGTGAACTCAGCCTTAAGGCAGATGAGATAATTGTATATATTCAATAAAAGGCTGGTGTCCCACATTTATTACAAAAGATCTGCAGAGACTCACCCCTTTCAAAACATTCTGCAGTCAAGTAAATCTCCAACCTCACCTATTATCTGCCACACACAACCTTCTTTTCACAGATAATCAAGCTAACCAGGATTTAGCCTGCCGAAAATGGGAAAAGGATCTTTCCATCACACCTTCAGCAATGCAATGGGAACAATCATTTCTGAACATACATAAAGGGTCGAGAAATGTTACTACACAAGAAAATGGATACAAAATCGCGTCTCGGTGGTATCGCACATCAACTCTTTTAGATAAAATTAACCTTGCTGTATCTGCAATTTGCTGGAGATGCCATACAGATGAAGGTACCTTATTGCACATTTGGTGGTCTTGCACCTCTATACAAACTTTTTGGACAGAGGTACACAGAATCACATCTCAAGTCATCTCATACGACCTAGAATTCTCCCCAGCCCAATTCCTACTCCACCTCTCTCCCTTATCACACAGGACATACCACAAATCATTAGCGATGGACATGATAAACGCAGCGAAACAATGCATCCCCGTACACTGGAACTCGACACATACCCACACAATTTGAGAATGGTTTGCTAGAATCCGAAAAGTATCAGAAATGGAAGAATTAAATTCACATTGCTTATGATAACCCTACCAAATTCAACAGAAAATGGAGCTGCTGGTTACACTTCCAGACGACGCCTGAATATCTTAATCTCAGCAATCCACCCAACTAAAATGGTCAATCAAATATACTTGAAGCCCTATCCTACATGTATGGACCACCAATTCCCTACCAAATCTGTTTTTTAACCTATCATCCCACTCCCTCTTTTGACAAGCACCCCCAACTGTGCCTCCAAAACACACAAACAAAACTGAGGAGGGAAGTCAGAGATGGCCCCGCACTTACCTTCCCCACCTCCCTTTTTTTTTCTCACCCCCTCCACTCCCCCTCTCCCTCCCGATTCCACCCCCTTGATTATACCCCCTTCCACTTCTCTGCTACCCTCATCCCCTTCCTCTTTTGAGATACTTGGCCCAATTACCCACCTCCCATACACGCATGCCCACCCTGTTACACCTATTACCATCTACTACTTCAACCGAGCTTACACCTAGCACACAACAAACACCCTACTTTTACCACTCCTCCTCTTCCCTGAGGGGAAGATACCAGGTCTGAAAAGGATACCTAATAAACCCATCCTTTTCTTTACAACACAAATAGCTCCCGGTAACTCCTGTCCCTCTGGTCAGCGCCCCGCTGGGAATTAGGTGCCTGGGACATACAAGCACAAATTGAAGCACGAAATTGGTCCAGGAACTTCATACTTAGGAATTTCAACCGAACTGTCTAAGTCTTTCAATTTTCGGTATATTGGTGCCGCATGTATTCTCATTGTACATCTGTCTATAGAGCTTTCTGTAAATGCTATTTTTTGCATATGAATAAAAGAAATTGTTGGGGAAAAAAAAAGATCTGCAGAGTGTACAGTTATATAACATACAATAAAATATACTATATCAGCTATTATTACTATTACTATATCACTATTATTTATAATAATAAACACAGCTAAAAAAAAGTGTATAAAACCCCATGGGGTTTATTTACTAAAGCTGGAGAGTGCAAAACCAGGCTCAATTCTGCATAGAAACCAATCAGCTTCTAACCTCAGCTTGTTCAATTAAGCTTTGTCAATAAAACCTGGAAGCTGATTGGTTTCTATGCAGAATTGAGCCTGATTTTGCACTTATTGGCTTCAGTAAATCAAGCCCCATATGCCCATAGTATATAAAATATTATTGTGGTATGCCTATCGTGGCTTGAATTTCAATAAGGACAATAAAACAAAACCCAATGCGTTTTAGAGAAACTTCAGTTTGTGTTTTGTCCAATGGATTGGTGAGGATCCCTGTTGGCTCACACTCTCTGTCATGCGCTAGACAGCCCCAGTGGATGTGCATTGGCCCCTGGGATACATCCTGTGTCCAGGATGGACAGGCAGTGTGCTGCCAGCCCTATTCCAATAACTATCTGTACTCAGCTATTATTTATATATTGTTGATCCAGTATGTAAGTATAGCATGGATTATGTAAAATGACAGTGAGTTGATATTATATTGGTATTATTTTATATGATTGATATATTCAGTCATTTGACTGCATTCTAGACAATCCAAAATGCTTTGGGTTTTGTCCTGACGTCTTTATTAAAATTCAAGCCACGATAGGCATGATGATGATGATGGCCGGGGGGGACAGTTGCAGCATGTGGAGGTTAAAGAGGATAAAGCAGGTGGGGCGGAGGCGATATAACGTTTCCTTACAGCCTGTAAAATGCTCTCTGAAAAGAAATCTGAATTTTGATTGCTCTTCATGAACCAAAATGTGAATAAACCATATTTTTTATTTGTTTAATTTATTTATGTATTTTCTTTACAATTTTAGGATTTTTTTGTATTTTTACACTTCTAACAGCTCTATTAGGGAGCTTTGGGGAAAAAGCAGGACTAAACATGTTTACTGCTCTCACTCTCTATCTTGAACCCAATCCTCTTCTCCTGTGCCCTGCAGCTGCTGCAGCTAGTGGAAGGGAGAGGAGAAGAGCAGGCAGTGTTGCAATTGGAATTGGAGTGGCATGGGGGTGGAAATTAGAATGGCAGGGAGAAGAGGATGTTGGGTGCAGACACTGTGATTTGATTTTCCTGCAGCGCAGCCAGAGGGAAGAGGAGGAGAAGCCGGCTGCACTTTATGGGGGTCAAAGCTGGATCAGAGCAGGGGGATTAGTAAAGCCCAAAGACAGAACAGGTTCCAGCTCTAGGATTTAGCTCGATGTGCTGGATGCCAGGATTTTGATGAAATCTTGGGATGGTCCTGCCCATTTTGGGACAGTTGGGAGGTATGCAGTACCCAGCAGGTAAAGATAAGTTACTGAGAAGTAAGATGTGACTCATGGGACAAGGGCTGTAAACTCCCTTGTGTTCTCTCTGGAGCCGCAAATTACCACACAGATCTGAAGGTACAAAATGCTGCCTCCCTGTGTCACCAGCCAGGCATTGAGTAGTGTAAGCAATGCTGCTGCAAGGTGAATGGAGTCCCTCGGTAACTGTGCATAATGACAGCACTGCAGCTCAGTTCAGGAGAGAGGAGGAGAGGACCAGAGGTCACTAGGGTGTGTGAGCAGCAGGGAATCATGGAGCCAATGTTGGATCTACTGCTGCAGGGCTTGGGCTTGTATACTGTCCGGGAGAGAGAACAGGAGAGGTATGGGGAGGGGCAGTGGAGAGGCAGACAGAGTCCAAGGAAGTGACCGCCGTCTGAGTGCAGGTGGATCAGCAGGGTTTACTCACAGCTCCTGGGTGCCCTCCATTAACCTGGTTTAACTGGCAGCTCAGAACCCTGTACATGCAATCCAGAGTGCCCTTACCTGGCTGGAGACTGTTGAAGGCAGAAAGCCAGAGTCAGGGTGGCGGAGCTGGAAATTCCTTGCATGTTCTTCCTAGTCTCTGTGCCTGCAAAGCGCATCATCGGTTGCTAGGATGCTGGCAGTCCTAGTAACCAATAAAAGAAAGAAAAATGGAAGGGGGGAGAGAGTGAGAGAGGCGGACAGTGCAGTGAGAGCATTTATTGCATCCAGTGAAAATACCCCCACCGAGTGGACCCAGTTAAATACAAAATATAAGGAGGCGCTAGTAAAATCAACAACATTTATATATCAAAAACATTGGATATTGTGACGTACTGAGCCACAGCATGACAAAAGAAATAAAATACACTCAGTGATAGATCCTTTGGTGAAAAAAATGTGCAAATAAATACGTGCTAAAAAGGAAACAAAGTCCCAAAACAAAATTAATTATCCAGATCCAGAGTTGATTGAAATGGTGATCTTAATTGCAATACTTATGTAGGTATAATAGTGACCAGTCCTTCACCACACCAATGACATACACCCAACGTGAGCAGATAGATGGGCTGCTTACCAAATGTATTTGACTTCTTTAATTAAAAAGAAAGTCAGATATCACTTTGGCAGATTAATGCCTGCTCGCATATAGAGAAGCTGGGAGATGCACAAGAAACCTCTTCCTCAGAGTTTAGGGGCAGGATATGCAAAATAATCACAGAACATCCATAGCATAATACCGTTTATTAAAATAATGAGATAAAGAGAATAGCCAAATGGCTCCTTACATTAAAAAGTGCCAAACCCAACACTGGGGCTGCTGGCTTTTCACATGTGAAGGAGCTGGATCTGTTCCGCATCCACCTCCGTATCCACCTTCCGCATCCTCCGGAGGTAGATGCGGAACAGATCCAGTTCCTTCACATGTGAAAAGCCAGCAGCCCCAGTGCCGGGTTTGCCACTTTTTAATGTTAGTGTATTTATCTATGCAAGAGTGTATATTACTTTTTTAGGGGAGCAGCTTTTTTGTATTTTTTTGTATTATTTAATTATTGGCACAGAGTTTATACATTTTTATTTTGAGTGGACCCAGTTGCCTGAACTTATTCCTGGACTCCAGCCCAGATCCATGGGACACCGGGACAGCCTTGAAATCTTGGGACAGTCCCACGGAATCCAGGACAGTTGGGAGGTATGCAGTATGTATGTCCTAAAAGTGCAGCGCTAAAAAAAATTACCATGTGCAAAACACCATATATGACATAGTGCAAAACCTTTAAAGTGAACAGAAAATTCAATCAAAATATTATTCAATCCAAAAATGTCCTTATGCAAAAGTGCAAAATATATTATATTCATAAAGTGCAAAGTTCATGCATGCCAGTGTCCCACACTGGATAGATCGATCCTGATGGTGAAGTGCTCAGACATTCACCATTGTGACACCTTCACCATAAATCAGATGGGGGCTTACTAGTTCACCAGTGATCTTCCTTACTCAGGAAGCTCATTCAGCGCTTATTGGGATCTCTGATCCTCAGATGGAAATCCATAAATGTTCCCCCGCCAGCCTCATTGTTTTCCCCTTATTGTGACAAGATGATCCAACTCACCGTTTCAGATGGGATGGATAGATGAATCCTCAGAGGTAAAATCGGTAAAAAACAGGGAGACTCCTCATGGTGTAGTATGGTCCCAACCGTTTTATTTTAAAATCAGTGCACTTACATATCAAACATGATGCTGGCTGTTATGCCCTGTACACACGATCGGACATTGATCAGACATTCCAACAACAAAATCCATGTTGGCTCAAACTTGTCTTGCATACACACGGTCGCCCCAAGTTGTCAGAAAATCCGATCATTCTGAACGCGGTGCGTCGGGACTATAAACGGGGCAGTAGCCAATACCTTGCGTCTCTTAATTTATTCTGAGCTTGCGTGGCACTTTATGCGTCGGAATTTACGCAAACGGATTTTGTTGTTAAAAAATTTTATAGCCTGCTCTCAAACTTTGTGTGTCGGAAATTCCGATGGAAAAAGTCCGATGGAGCCCACACACGGTCGGAATTTCCAACAACAAGCTCCGATTGCACACATTCCATCGGAAAGTCCTACCGTGTGTACAGGGCATACATCTCTCCACTATAGCCAGTGCTATCCTTCAAACAGTCATTAATTCAAAAAGCATCTGTGCAGCAGTGTGTGTACATCGTCCCTGCGATCGTTTCGTTATATGTAACGTCATCAGGATGTTTTGCTTACATTAAGGGACAGGTTGTTTGTACTACACCATTTAACCAGTTGTGCCACTTCCTCTCTCTAGAGTGTTTCATCATTGTTGCTGATGAGACCTACCATAGTTGTGTCATCCACAAACTTGATGATATATTTGGAACTGAACTTGGCAGTACAGTCGTGGGTCAGCAGTGTAAAGAGCAGCAGGCTGAGCACACATCCCTGCGGGGCACCTGTGCTCAGTGCGGTAGTACTCGAGGTGCTGCAGCCAACACAGACTGACTGAGGTCTTCCGGTTGAAAAGTCCAGGATCCAATTACAGAGGGGCAGGCTGAGGCCCAACAAATTCATTTTTTAGGACATACATGTTTGATTAACCTGGTATTTAGGTTTTAGTGCACAGCTACTGTATTTACTTTTGATAACACACTAGCACAGATTTTTTTCTATATAGGTATGCAGTATGTGTGTGCTGCTTTAGCCATATCTGTAAAGATGAGAGGGGGCATTTTCTTGCATTCTTGATTATTATCCCTCTATTTCTTGGCTAATTGAAGACCATTGCACACTATTGTGTTTACAGTGGGTTTTATAAAGCGTTAAGTGTTTCTGTAGCATTGCCAATAATTGATGTGAACAACTGGCAAACAAAAATATGTCACACTGTCACAAAAGTTTGTGTTGTTCTCACAAACAGATGCAGTGTGACATCTTAAAAGTACTTATATCATTGTACTGCCTGTTGTGGCTACTAGAAAAACAAAATTTGGGGGGGAAATAGTGGCAGAAATTCTATCTATGTCGACAAACTGTTCAGTCATCTCTATAATGGTTCAGACCCATGTCCTAACAAGCCAGACTCAATGTTACATCTTCGTTTTTGGAACTCAGCCTTCTTTAGCAATGATTTATTCAATACAGCTGAGACTTAGGGCTGGTTCATGGAAAGCCACACACAAGAAACTTCCTAGTTTTTTGCAAATTGCATTAATGCAGTACAGATAGCTTTTCCTATATTTGCTGGACACTTTGGGGGTTATTTACGAAAGGAAAATCCACTTTGCACTACAAGTGCAAACTACAAGTGCAAAGTGCACTTGAAATTTCACTGAAAGTGCACTTGGAAGTGCAGTCGCTATAAATCTGAGAGGTAGATCTGAAATGAGGGGAAGCTCTGCTGATTTTATCATCCAATCATGTGCAAGCTAAAATGCTTTTTTATTTTCCTTGCATGTCCCCCTCGGATCTACAGCGACTGCACTTCCAAGTGCACTTTCAGTGCAATTTCAAGTGCACTTTGCACTTGTAGTGCAAAGTAGATTTGCCTTTTGTAAATGTAGAATGGGGAACACAAATAGTAAGAGAAGATTTGGATGCTGCACACCCCGAGTGATATCGAAAAAAATCTTTCCCTTTGCTGGCATACTTCTCTTCTTCTTTCGAATAAATAAATTTACCACTCACTTTTCATGCTTGTTGGAGCTAGCACATCATCACTGATGCATCTCTCATCTCACATCTTTTTCCATTCATTCACTTTCTCACGTTTTGGTTTGTTTTTCTCATTTTTTGTTGCATTTTTTGGCCTCGTTTTGTCCCCGCTCACTGTATTCACACGATTTTCACACTTTTCCCAAATCTTGGGCTCCCTTCCTACTTTTACTTCCATTCCCCCACTTGCACCCTTTCACACATCACTGTTTTTTCACCTCTCATCATTCCCTCAGTTTTTCAACATCCTTCTTTGGGGCTCTTTCTTTCTGGCCCCTTTCTTCCCCTTCCCCATTCTTCCTTCCCTCCCTCCACCCGTATCTTTTTCCTCCTTCCTGACACTCTTCCCTGCCCCCCTCCTCCCTTTTTTTTCCCCTCCTTTCCGTCCCTCCCACATATCCCTCAGGTGCCTGGGTCCCTGCTTTCCTTCCCCGTTCTATTCACCCCATTTCTTTATTTCTGATTCCATACTCTTATTCTTGTTCAATTTTATCATGCTATTCTTTCCAGTCCCACAATACAACATACTTACCACTACCCATTCATTACTCAGTCTTTGACATACTGATATTTATATCTATTCGCGGCTACTACTTTCATTTTTACCTTCATACGAATATGTGAATATCTACATGCTGTTGGCCTTAGAAATACAGATAACAGTTAAAAAAATGTAAAACAGACTTATTACTCCCAGCACTCAACGATTGGAATGACATATATATTTCTATCCGTGCTAAATATAATGCACTGATAGCACTGTTACTCTATGCTTCGACTGCAGGTTCTGCTCGCTCGCCCTCACGCCCCTCCCTGGCTTTGGGATTTTTATACACTTTTGTGACTCCTCGTAAGACACGCATTCGGTTTGGCTCCCTCTGTTGGTGTACCGGCCAGCCGGGGACCCCTGCTGGGACTGAGTGGGGGAGACCTTGGAGAATTTTAGGCTCAGGAGAAATCATTTAACACGATGTGATTGGTAACTATACCGATAAATGTATACCTATTAAATTTTATTTTATTATCATATCCATGAATCTCAATAAATGCAAATTTCTCTACAGCGCCCGAATCCTCTGAAGAAGACCAGGTGGGGTCGAAACGCATCAGCATTAATAACCTATTTTAGCGCTTGAACATTGTATATTATTGTGCTTAGTTTCACCTGTGTTATCTCCTGTACCACAGCTCCTATTTATACTACCATTGTCACTCTTTGAGATTATGCTATTAATAAAGTCCATCAATTTTTAAACCACATGTTATCATCTTTTTTACCCTTCTGCTGCCTAGAAAACCCCACATGGGGGACATTTCCCTTTTTTTTGCCTTTGTTTAAAAGTGTTCGAAATAATACTTAAATGGATCCATATTTAAAAAAATTCTCTTTGTGAATGTGTCAATAATTTAAAAAGAATCTTCACTGTAATTTGCTTAATGCACTATATTTTCAAAAGTTTTGGGACGCCTGCCTTTACACGCACATGAACTTTTAAATGTTTTTAACTTCTTAATTTTTATTATTTTTCAATATCAATAAACAGAGAAAACATACAACATCAAAGAATATTATATAATATTACATAGTGCAAAGAACGAAAAAAAAAAAAAAAAGGACCAGAATTGTTATTGTTAAACCTTTCCTCTCCCTCCCACTCAACCTAATCCCACCCTCCCTCCCACATACCACCCAGTCATTAGTTGTGCGTGTACTTCAATAATTATAAAACCAAAGAAGAAGGGAAAAGCCAACTCCCTAAGCAAGAGAGGTTTAAAAGAGAGAAGCATCTAGGGTCATGCAAGGAGCAGGGAACATAAAAGAATCTCTCACCATCCCCTTATAGGGGACACCTAATCTTGTCCATCCAGGGCCTCCACATTTTTTCAAACTTACTGTAATTGCCCTGTCTGATACATATCGCCCTCTCGGTCCATACCATTGAATTAATGGTCTCAATCCAGTTCTCCACATTCGGGGGAGTTTGTACCTGCCATTTCTGTGCTATTAATTTTCAGGCATCTCAACACTACTTTGATGGCACCGGTCGGGACTCTACCTTCCTCCAAACTTCCTAATAGGCAAGTCTTGACCTCTGGTTGTAGTGTGATCCCAAAAATTGTATTTATCCTAGCTACTATCTCCGCCCAATATCTAAATAGCTTGGGACACTTCCACATCATATGGATCAGCTCTCCTGACGCCTTACATCTGGGGCACTCATCGTTTTGTCTCCTTCCGAATTTAAACATTTTTTGGAGGGTATTATAGGCTCTATGAATTAGGAACAAAACTTACCTGTATTATACTCTCTGCCTGAAAAGTCCAAGGGGGTTAATTTGTCTGCAGTCAGTGCATATTCTTCTTCATGTTTAATCAGGATGTTGGCAGCCATATACACCCTCTCCCTGACATCATTCCTACCAGGATTGCAAAGGTCACACTTGTGACTGGGCCCTGGCATTTTGCCACTGTGGGGGGCCCCAAAAGCCTGGACTCCAGGGCTGCAGTTGCAAGCAGAGAGTGTCTGTTACACTCTCTGCTACACAGCCCCGAGCCAGCACTGACAGGGGCCCCTCTCCCGCCTTGCATGAATGGGAGAGGAGAGCGAGAGCTGGAACTGCTCCCCCCCTCCCCTCTCTTCCTGTGTGTGCCTATGGCCCCCCAATATTCTATTCCCTGGCAGTGCTCTGCTCAGAAACGGGATGAGTGGACAGAAAAGCCAAGCGTCTGCAATTACATTGTGAAGGATATTCAGACTGCATGAGCCTCCTTCCTTTCTGAGGTGAGAGAGCTCACCATCCATGATGACTGAGGTGTCTGCCCTCCCTCTCTTTGCTCTCCTGCCTCTGAGTACAATAATGTAAGCGGGACTCAGATGTAAGGGGAGCTCTGTATACTCTGAGTTAAGGGGGTGCTTTGGTGAACAGAGACCCCCTTACATCAGAGTTCCCCTTACATTCCCCCTTGCATCAGAGCCCGCCTTAAATCAGGGTTCCGAGAGCACCCTTTACATCAGAGTTCCCCTTTACATTGGAGTCAACAGAGCTCTGCCTTACAGTGAACTTCTGCAGACTCTAAAGTGCGGCTCTGCGGATATTGATGTAAGGGGGACTCTGCAGACTCTGATGTAAGGTGGGGGCTTTGGTGAGTGGAAACCCCTTTACATTAGAGTTCCCCTTTACACTAGAGGCCACAGCATTTTCCTTTGCATCAGCACCCCCCTTATATCAGGGTTTCCAGAGCACCCCTTACATCAGAGTTTCTTACATTAGAGTCCACAGAACTCCCTCCTACAGTGAAATTCTGTGGAATCTGGTGTAAGGGGGTCTCTGAGGACTCTGATGTAAGGGCGTCTCTGAGGACTCTGATGTAAGAGGGGCTTGCTGGACTGTAGGGGGGGACTCTGGGAACCCTGATTAAAAGAGAATGCTAGACACTATGATGTATGTGGGTTACAAGAGACCCCATTATATCAGAGTTACCCTTTACACTAGAGTCTGCAGTGTTCTCCCTTACATCAAAGTCCCCTCCTTACATCAGAGTTCTATCTTCCTCCTTAAATCGGAGGCCCCAGCGTTCTCATTTATACCAAAGCATTCAGAGCCCCCCCTTACAGTGTAAAGGAACTCTGCGAGTTCAGATATAAAGGGGAACTCTGCGAGTTCAGATGTAGAGGGGGAATTCTGTGGACTCTGATGTAAGGGGGGGTGCTTGTGAATAAATCCATAAGATTAGAAATGTTATGTAATCACAAAATATATGTATAGTGTATACTACAAAACAAAAATTGCTGTGCGCCGTAAAAGTGTTCGGGTTTGGCTTGAAGAAAAGGTGGCAACCCTACCCAAGATGGCAGGAAACGGGCTAGCTGTAGAACATGTGAAACGGTCTCACTGCAGGACCATACCAAAAGACCCTACGACAGGAGTAAAGGGTCCTTGAGATCAGTGGGAAGGGGCCCGGCTCAGAGGGAAGGATCCCGGGACCAGAGGTCAGGGGGGCCCTTCATGGTTTCTTGAACCAGGGCCCTGAAGGTTCTGGTTATGTGTGTCTCTCTCACATACATACATACATACATACATACATATATATATATAAATTACTCCCAATTCTGCAGGTCTCCTTACAAGCATGGTCTCCTTACAAGCAGCTTTGCTCTCATCCACTCTGCTGCAGTCAATGCCTTCTGCTGGATGATTAACCATTTAGCAGCTGAGACTGGGATTTGCTGTATTGGTAACTACCAGTTTTATTGGACAGCTTGGCCTGTGACAGGAAATGGAAAAAGATCAACTGGCAGGATCAACAGGTAATAAAACCTGTTCCAAACTATATTGTATTGTAAATGTCATTGTTTTATTTTGCCCATTGTTACACTATAATATTACACATTTGTTCTGTTATTCACACCTTCAAAGCTTCTCTGGTATTCACTCCACATATTGAACAAAGTACAATTTACTGTTATTTATAGAACTGTTTTATATCACAATTCACTTCTTGTAGCTGAAAAAGCATCACAGTGTACTTTACAACATCTGCATATTTTACCACCACATGAAAGAATCTTTTACAAGAAAGCTGTGTAGGGGAACAGACAAATGTCTGTGACAACTAGAGGGGAAAAGTTCCAAAAAGTCTATGCTTTGTGTCTTGCAAACCCACATCTTTCTCCTACTGATCTAAATCCTGGTATGCATGAAGCAATGGTAGATTTAAAAAAAATGGAAACTCTAGAAGGATAAAAAAAGTGAAAGTACTGCAGCATTGATACATCATTAAATGTATTTTTAAATAGTGTAGTGGAGTTCCCATTTACTCACCATGCTGAGATGCAGACAGAGGCCTCTTTAACTCAATTTTTAACAACTTCTTGGGGTCCTGGACATGTCCCGACAGTGTAACTTCCCTCTGTCAGCAGCTTAAAGAGATCACACCTGATGAGGCCAAGGTAGCTGGGCACGTGATTTGCACCCAGATGAGCAGCCCTCCACTGTAAGAGCCAGCATGCAGGCAGCTGGGCAGGCACCCAATAGTACACATCTCCTTCGGAAGACTAACTACTATAGGGAGGCCCTCCTTGATTACTACGAGATTGCTCCAGTTCCAGTGGGGTGGCCCTTTGTCCTTGAATCCCTCCAGCTGTTTGTCTGTGTTTCCAGAGCTACCCTGGACTTCACAGCAAAGAATGGTGTTTATAAGGACAATCACAAGTGGTCAGGTTCTGAACTGTTTTCATGTAACAATGATTTTTTTAGATTGATCCACTGTTGCTGTAGAGTTTTACAGAGACTATTCTACAGAGCCACGTGTTATCCAGATTAAGCCACAGAAACGCTGCTGCAGGGAGTCCATGTTTGTGCAGCTTTCATAATCTGTTTTATATTTTTGAATGAATGAATGAACGAAGGATTTGTATAGGGCTGCAAATGCGAACTGAATCGCCTCAAGGCAGTTATTCTGCAGTGTATGCATGTTCTTAGCCATTCTGAACCTGTTTTTCATTATTAATTCAATTTTGCAACTGTTTAGTAAACTAATGTTACTGTCTGTATGATTATTTGGCTGACTACCTTTTCGGTTAAATAAGTACCAGCCACTTGCAGTCCCTGTACAGCAGGACTGGAGTATGAGAGGAAGAAGCAGAACAAGGAACCAATCAGTTAATGGACTAAAAAAAAAATTCTGATGAAGAATGAATGATGGATGAAGAGATGAGCTCATCAGTGGGCTGCTTCTCCTTTCACTTTCCAATCACAGGGTAGGGCAGATCCAGGATAACCTGGGCTCAGAGGAAATGGAATAAATGATGATAGCCCATCACACTGAGGGCATCTAATGTCAGGAAGAAAGTACCTTGGGAGTAGGAGACTGAATTGACAAGGTTGGCACCTCTTGTATCTCCAGCCCTGGCCCCACTGAGAGTGGAGCAGAAGGTGCTGAGGGATCGGAGGAACACGGGTGCTGGAAGGTGTTAATAGCAGAATTTGCAACAGGAAATTCAGGGTTGAGAAGTCAGACAGGACATTAGGCCTGGAGCAGAAGTGATGCACGCTGGACCAGCCAAGGTTAAAGGGGCACTCTGCATGTACTACAAGTTCTGGATGTGTGGCTTGTCAAAGTGCTCAGCAGGCTTTAGGCAGGAACATGCTGCGATGACTGGAGATGGTATGTATGACAGCCAAAGCAGGCACTCAGAATAAGTATGAAGACAAAACGGGGACAAGAGCAAGGTCACAGAGGAAGCCAAGATCAGTAACAGGCGGGCAATGAGGTACAGAAGCATAGGCAGATGCATGGTCAGGAACGAAGCCGAGATCAGGAATGGGTGGGCAGAAGGACAAACAGAATCTAGGATCAGGTCAGTAACAACCCCTTCAACCTCTGCAGCAATGCTGGCTGCACTCATACGTCTATTTTCTAAAGACAACCTCTGGATATGACGCTGAGCATGTGCACTCAACTTCTTTGATCGACCATGGTGAGGCCTGTTCTGAGTGGAACCTGTCCTGTTAAACCACTGTATGGTCTTGGCCACCGTGCTGCAGTTCAGTTTCAGGGTCTTGGTAATCTTCCTATAGCCTAAGCCATCTTTATGTAGAGCTACAACTCTTTTTTTCAGATACTCAGAGAGTTCTTTGCCATGAGGTGCCATGTTGACCTTCCAGTGACCAATATGAGAGCGTGAGAGCGATAACACCAAATTTAACACACCTTAGACCTTGTAACATTAACGAGTCACATGACACCGGGGAGGGAAAATGGCTATTTGGGCCCAATTTGGACGTTTTCACTTAGGGGTGTACTCACTTTTGTTGCCAGTGGTATAGACATTAATGGCTGTGTGTTGTGTTATTTTGAATGGACAGCAAATTTACACTGTTACAGTATACAAGCTGTACACTCACTATTTTACATTGTAGCAAAGTGTAATTTCTTCAGTGTTGTCACATGAAAAGATATAATAAAATATTTACAAAAATGAGAGGGATGTACTCATTTTTGTGAGATACTGTATATAAATAAATAATTTATTAGTCAATTTGTTAAACATTTTTTTGATTTTTTAAAATTTTTTAATTTTTTTACATCCTGTCATCAGAGTAGTTCCGTGTCACCATAGTGATTGGCCACAGCTAATCATATGGTACAGGGTGCAGTGATTGGCCCAGGTACCATATGATAGATGTGGGCCAAGCACAGCATCACATTAGTAAGCAGGCTGTTCATGAATAAAAACCATTCATGATAGTATGCATTGCTTACAAACTATTATGTGATCGCTATGATTGATCATAACAATTACATGATAGCGGCGCTGCTCACAGCGGCTAGGTACTGAGCACAGTGATCCACTGTATCTGGGATCATGCCAGTGCACGCCTATAGCTGCTGCCCTGCCACAGCAAATGTATTGGAGGTGTAATGTATTGGCGGCCGCAGTAAATGTGGGCGGGTAGCAAGCAGTTAAAGAGTAACTCAACTTTTGCTGAAAAACATATAATTCTCTCTGGGTGATTATTGTACATTGCAAGGATTTTAACACACTTTGTTGCATACTGCTACCTATTTCTGCTCTGAAGAAAACAATCTGTCTGGTTATGTCAATGTGCAATGTGAATCTGAATGAGAGGGACTATTTTATTATTAATCAGCATTTGTAGTGTTCTAATGAAGAAAGCTGCAGGGTCTCACTAAAATGAAATTTTTGTTTCCGAGGATGCCTAAAATCTGATAAAACTCGTATCTTAGTGCAGACTTCTGGGGACATCAGTAAGCCAATCACACAAGCAGAAATTTCCTTTTATGGGGAAGTTCTGTACAGCAACGGTGTACAGAAAGGCCTCCAGGTAGCCATATTGCTTTAGATTTTACAGAAAATTACAGCACTGCAGATTGAAAAGGAAAGGTGATTTTTAATAACATTCGGTTTCAATGTGGCTTATGTAGCAATTGTATATGCTACATTTTATTGTATATGCTACATTTTATTGTATTTTGTTTGCTATCTTTCCCACACGTGGAGTTACACTTTTAGTAAAATTGAAATTGGTGGCTATAAGTTTCTGCATCTTACACATTGTTTTGGTTTACCCATGCTTTGTGTTTTTGTAATGTTTAGAGCTAAACTAAAATAGTTTCATTATGATTTTAATTTTAGTTTTACGTTTTATATCAAATGTTTGTTTTACAAATAAATATTTAGGAGAGAAAACCAGAAAGTGTGAAAAGAAACGGTAGCAGGTAAATTTAACACTGTAATTTACACTTGCCTGTCTCTTGATTGAAAGCTGTTAAAACTCAGCACATCTTGCGCTACATACTTCTATTCCCAGCTTTTAATCCTGGCATATTTGTTAGAATTGAAGTAGTCAGGATATGTCACCTTAGAGCCTCTAAATACTTAAAAGAATTTAACCCTTAAAAACTCTCTTCAATCTGAGTTGTTGGTGTTGTTGATTACCTATCACTACATTCTTTGTTCCTTGTAAAATTATTTAATTTGACGATCGACCCCTGCTTACAGCTTGAACACAATTGGGGAAGGCAGGATTTGATTATCAAGTATTATATCAACATCTGTTAACCCTTCCTTTTGTTGCAAACGGTTATTGCTATATGTGTAATCTTACCACTATGACCAATCTTTTATAGTCATAACTTATGTTACCGAATATTTGTAATGATGTACATTATAAACAAATAAAAATGTATTGTTAAAAAAAAGTAGTAGTCAGCCCTATAGATTCCTATTGGTTTTTGTTTTCATTTAGGGCCCATTTATGCTCATGCTTTGTGGTAGCTCATGATAAGTCACACCCGTTAATGCACATTGGGGTTGATTTACTAAAACTGAAGAGTGCAAAATATGGTGCAGCTCTGCATAGAAACCAATCAGCTTCCAGGTTTTAGGCTTGAATCACACCTATGCATTTTTTGTGCTTTTTGCATTTTGCAGATTTGCGCTACAGTCCATTTAACATGGTTTCCTATGGAACACGTTCTGTAGAGCAAATCTGCAAAATGCAAAAAGCACTAAAAATGCATAGGTGTGAATCAGGTCTTATGGTCAAAGCTAATTGAATAATTTAAAGTTAGAAGTTGGCTACCATGCACAGCTGCACCAGATTTTGCACTCTCCAGTTTTAATAAATCAACCCCATTGCGACAATGCATGGCAATGTACTTGCTCTATGTGCGGTGCATCGCCGGGTCCCATTCATTGTGATTAGCACCTCACCACATTGTACAGTAGAGCCCAATGCACAACACATATACTGTGTCGTTTAGGAGCTACTTTGTAAAAAAGCAATATGCATTTTTTTAATCCATTGGGGTGCATTGGCAGCTTATTCATAATAAATGGCTTGCCTTTGCACATTGTAGATTAATGCATGCCAATGCTGTAACATGTGTTAATGCACTACAATGGATTGCTCAGATGTGAATGAGCCCTGCTAGACAATGCACTAGGATCAGAACTGCATGGCAATAGTGTGCAAGAGCGGGAAACAAGTTCAGAAATCTCTATTTAGTGATGGGTAGCCCAGAGTTAAATATCAATCACAGCATTATGCTTAACCACTGCAGTGATTTTCAGTGCATTTAAAGTGGTATTAAACCCCAAACCAAAAATGTAATATATTGCAGCTTATAAATCATTTGCTGCGGTGACTGCATTAGGCCCCTTTCACACTTGTACAACCTGTCTTGTGATTTGGGACTGCAAAGTCATGACAAGTCATCCCCCCGGATTTCCAATAAGTATTGTTCATATCTGTGCCACTTCAAGTCGCAGCGGCTTCAAAGTAGACCCTGCACTACTTTGGTCCAACTTTGATGCGACTCGAGGTCCACATATCTCAAGATTACACAGGCATTGCTTCAATTTGCGTCAAAGTCATGGAAAAATCACATTAAAGTTGTGGCAAAATAGCAGCAATATTGCGGTAAAAACTTTTTTCCCCATCTTGATCTGGCCAGTAACACACCTGCTGGATGAATGAATTATGTCTGGAAGAAAAGAGATTTAACCTCCAAATACAGAAAGGTTTCTTCACAGTAAGAGCTGTGAAAAAGTGGAATAGACTCCTGTTCTGGCCAGCTCAGTAGCTTGCTTTAAAAAAAAAAAAAAAAAAAAAAAAAAAAAAAAGGTCTGAATTCTTTTCTAAATGTACATAATATAACTGGATATATGTAACCACTTCAATACAGGGCACTTATACACCTTCCAGACCAGTTTTCAGCTTTCAGCGCTGTCGCAGTTTGAATGACAATTGTGCGGTCATCCATCATTGTACCCAAACTAAATTTTTATCATTTTGTTCCCACAAATAGAGCTTTCTTTTGGTGGTATTTGATCACCTCTGTGGTTTTTATTGTTTGCTAAACAAATAAAAAAAGACCAAAAATTTTGAAAAAAATAAAAGTTTTGCTTTTGTTTCTGTTATAAAATTTTGTAAATAATCAAGTCTTCTCTTTCACTGATGGGCACTGATAAGGCGGCACTGACAGGCACTGATAAGGCGGCACCGATGAGGTGGCACCAATGAGCGGGCACTGACGGGCACTGACGATAGGCACTGATATGTGGCACTGATGGGCACTGGTAGGGGGCACTGATGGGTGGCACTGATATGCAGAACTGATGGGCATTGATAGGCGGTACTGATTGGCACTCATGGGTGGCACTGGGTGGCACTGGCGGGCACTGATGGGCACTGATAGGCGACACTGATGGGCACTGAAAGACTGCAAAGATGGGTTCTTATGGGTGGCACTGATAGGCGGCACTGCTGGGCACTGATAGGCACTGATAGGCGGCACTGATGGGCACTGATGGGCACTGATAGGGGGCACTGCTGGGAACTGATGGGCATTGATAAGTGGCACTGATGGGCACCCCGGGGCGCGCAGCGGTTTAATATTCTGAAGACGTTATATGAAGCCCAGTTAGGTTATTGAAACCACTTTGCAGCCGTCATTCTGCTATATGGCGGGTGGCAAGTGGTTAATAATAATTTAGTATTTATAGGTAGAGTTGTTCCAGGGAATATCCGATTGTCTTTTGGGGGATCAGGAAGGCATTTTTTCCCCTGTTGGCATTTTTTCCCCTGTTGGAGTAAATTGGATCTTACTTTGCTGGGGGTTTTTTTGTATCAGGTAATTTTTATTGAGAAATGTTTTCAGTCCTACAAACAAAAACAATTGGAAAAAGAAAAACACAAAACAGAACTACACGAAAACTATACCATCTTGATGTGGCCAGTAACACACCAGCTGGATGAATGAATTATGTCTGGAGGAAGATTTAGAGATTTAGCCTCCAAATACGGAAAGGTTTCTTCACAGTAAGAGCTGTGAAAAAGTGGAATAGACTCCCGTTCTGGCCAGCTCAGTAGCTTGCTTTAAAAAAAAAAAAAAAAAAAGGTCTGAATTCTTTTCTAAATGTACATAATATAACTGGATATATTTAATAATAATTTAATATTTATAGGTAAAGTTGATCCAGGGAATATCCGATTGCCTTTTGGGGGATCAGGAAGGCATTTTTTCCCCTGTTGGATCTTACTTTGCTGGGGATTTTTTTGTATCAGGTAATTTTTATTGAGAAATGTTTTCAGTCTTACAAACAAAAAAATTGGAAAAAGCAAAAAACAAAACAGGACTACACGAAAACTATGCGAATGGGCAAAGAACTTAAAAAGAAATATAAATACAGCTTTTCTTGGTTACAGTAATAGTTGACTCATGTAAACCACAGCTCCCAAATGTTCCTGATTTCGAGGGACTGTCCCTGATTTGGAGCAATGTCCCTCTGTCCCTCATTTGTCCCGTACTTTGGTCTGATCTATATAGATGTGCCCTCCTAAACCATACTAGGCCATATGTCCTCTACAAGAAGGGCAACCTTGCCGGGGGGTATCCCCCTGGCAAAGCACCTTGTCCAGTTGATGGCAATGACAAGGGCTTCTTCCACACAAACCTGGCCCTGTAAATGTTGGGGTCTGCAGGCAGGGGGGAGGGGGGGTATAAGAATCTGGAAGCCTTTTAATAATAAAGGGGCACCCAGATACTGTCACAGGGATTCCCCTTACATCACTGACGAAACGTGGTCATGTCCATATTTTGTCAATGACAGGTTCTTTGTTTATACTTGGCTGTCATCTGCCTGGGCTGTCATTAGTGGGTAAACAGCTAGTAGAATTAGACATGTCAGAGGGAAGGATTTGGTTATAAACAGAAGTGAATCATTAAAGAGGCTGAAGCTACTAATTGCTGGCAATGTAAATTGAATTTTTTTCCCTGATAAATCTCAGTTTTGTGCAGTAGGTTGTATATATTGTACAGATGCGTCACATCACAGGCAGGTTCAGAGCCCCCCCAGGCGTTATTTAAAGGAAATGTTAATTTTTAATGTTTCACTTTAATCAGTAAATTTGCTGCTCCCTGCCAAATGGAAACTTTTTTTATATTTTTTTGCTTTGGTACATGTCCCCCAGTGCATTACCCGGTCCCCCTGTGTCTCTTCCTTGACAATCCTTTGCCTATTAACCTAGAAAACTGGTAGAATTAATTTTTAACATGGGACTCTCATTTGTTTCAATGAGGTTTTGATTTTGCACCCGAACTTCAGTAATGTTCTCCAAAATTGCCTTGAAACAAGCCACTGTGCATTTTGCTCATCCCAATTCCTGTCTATAAAAAGTAAAGAAAATATACATAAAACTTCTATTTATTATCTTTAAAGTATATTTTATATATGATTTTCCCATTTTATACAAATTTTTCATTTTAGTATTACACATACTGTTTTTGCCACTAGTGTCTATCTGTATTTCAGCCAACCCAAAGGGTCCCTCAGCACAATGAAAAGGACTTTCAAGTAAATAAAGGTAATATCAGGTGTGTTGTGGAGTTTGTTCTTTAGTTTTGAAGTGTTAACAAAGTTCACTTTAATACAAACAGTAAACAAAGCAGGTTATGTCTTTGTGAACACTCCATGCCCAATTATAAATTGTATGAGGCTTTAGAGAGACAGCATAGTTATCAGCGAAATAAGAACATTTCCTATCTGGAAACAATGGAAAAACCTTGTATAAAGTGCTTATTTTTCATTACTTTGCAGTACAATATCAGCTTTGATAAAAATGCTGAAAAGGCTTGTGTTATATTACCTTAATGAGATCTTATGGCTGGGATACTGGCATCCAAGTAATTACATATTTAGCAAACAGTAAATGAGCCTAAAGTGTATATAAACCCAACAATTTATTTCCCTGATATGTGACTGCTGTACCATGTACTTGCATGAAAAAGCACCCTGTTCTCTTTGTGTTACTTCCTTTGTATGAAATCCCTGGTGTTCCTGCCAGTCCTTCTGCTTTCCTATTAAAAACTGACCACACTAAGCAGGAGAACACAGAGTGGTCAGTTCTCTAGCTAAGCTGGGAACTCAGCCTGCTCTCCTCCAATGATCAGAGCTGTCCTGACATAACCTACTTCCCTGCACAGCCCTTCACTAGGAAGTTCAGTGTGCTGTTGCTTCTCCTCTCCCCCAGCTCTTCTGCAGCTGAGAACAGAGGGAATGTAATCACTTATAAAAAAAAAGGGAAAAGGGTATTTATATTGTTTATTTTTATATCTATACACAAATGTTTTGCCTTTCATTTCTATTTTAAACTGAATAGGTTGTTTTACAAAGTGATCGTTTACAATAACTTTAAAAACAAGCCTTTGCTGACCCCTTTAGCTGCAGGCACTGTGAAACAATTCACCCTCTAAGGGCTGGTTCACACGGGGGCGACTTGTCAGGCGACCTAGCCGCCTGACAAGTCGCCTCCCGTTCTGTACAATGGAACCGTTCTAATCGGAGCGACGCAAGTCGCTCCGACTTAGAAGAAAGGTTCCTGTACTACTTTGGGGGCGACTTGCATAGACTTCTATACAGAAGTCGTCTTGCAAGTCGCCGCGGCAGTCGTGTGCAGGTCGCCTCGGTGAGGCGACCTGCAAGTCGTGCCGCTTCCAATGTGAACCGGCGCTAAGTTTACAGCAGAAGCCCTGAAGTTATACAAGTCTCTCAGCATCTCAGCTTCCCACTCCTATTACTCCTGCTTTGTTCCTAAACTAGAGATTAGAAGACTGGAAGGCTTCTGAGCCACTTCTGGGGGGGAGTCAATTCTGGGTGGAGGGAACAGGACTGAGAACAACTTGGACTTTGGTGTCCCTGCTGTGAATTTTGAGGGTTAATCTCTTTAGAAGCTAAAGAGTTAAGTGGGGGGTTGTTTTAACGCTCAGGTACTTCTTATTAAGAATATGTAAAAAATGCTCATATCTTCTTGACCATAGGCTCACACACACAAGGTAATAGACATGTGCAATTAGTTTAGTTACAAATTAGTTTTTTGGACAAAATTCAGCATATTCGTTCATTCTGAGCATCTGAATGAACGAAAGACTCTTTTGCTGAATGCATATGAAAACGAATTGTCAGAAAGAACGAAAATCCGAAAAAGAACGAAAACCTGAAAGAACAAATAAACAAAAATTCGAAAGACCGAAAAATGATTCTACTTGCGGATCGCCTGCCCCTGCCGTCATTATATGGCAGCTGTTTGAAATGGAATACCGTTGTTATGGCAGCAAATAGCTGCCATTACCCTGGTATCCTCTTAAACAGCAGGCAGTCCACTTTCAGATAAAAGTGGCGGATTCGGCACAAGATCACTTTAATCGTGGGCGGGAGAGGTTTCCTCCCACCGAGCTCCGGGCGTCTCCACCGCCATCGGTAACGGCAGAGACAATCACGTCCTTCCCCCCTGATAGGCCTGGAGCCGAGTGAGGGAAAGATGGCGCCCACTCGGCTCCATAACATTGGATGGCGGAAGCAACCTCAAACGTCACTACCGCCCAATGTTCTTAAAGGGGAAAAAATAAAATTTTGTAAAAAAAAAAAAAAAAAAAAAAAGACGTTTATTAATTAATTTATTGCATTTTAGTGTATATGTGAGATCTGAAGTCTTTTTGACCCCCTCTGAAACTCAAAACCAGTAACCTGTAGAAATTTTTAAATGTCACCTATGGAGATTTGTAAGGGTTAAAGTTTGTCGCCATTCAACAAGCAGGTGAAATTTTGAAGCGTGACATGTTGGGTATCAAATTATCTTTCACAATAAAAGACAAAACTGGGTTAACTTTACTGTTGTCTTATTTTTTATTTTAAAAAAGTGTATTTTTTCCCAAAAAATTGCACTTGTAAGACTGCTGTGCAAATACGGTGTGACATAAAGTATTATTTATTCTCTAGGTTTTCTGAAAAAAATCTATAATGTTTGGGGGGTTCTAAGTAATTTTCTAGCAAAAAAAAAAAAAAAAAGATTTTAACTGTAAAAACCAAGTCTAAAAAATAGGCCCAGTCCTTAAGTAGTTAACCCACGAGTTTAACAAATCAATTACATTCAGATAATTTTGTTTTTTTTTTTTTATTTTCTATTACAATTAAGTCATTAACTATTATTATAGTTTTTATTACTATTATTATTTATTATTATTATAGTTTATTATTATAAACTATTAAATTATAGGTAAAATAGCTGAAGTCAGTAATTCTTCTATTCAGGTCTCTGCGCCATAGCAGCTATTTGGAATAGATTAGATTTAAATTTTTATTGGGATTTCCTTTCAAATTTGGCTAAAGTAACTGTTAGTAAATGTAATGAATACGAATGCATCTGAAGTTATCAATTATCCGAAGTAACAAATGCCAAATCTAAACAAATGGAACGTAAGGAATACAAATGGATCCAAAGTTACGAATGATCCGAAGTAACGAATGCTGATCATAACGAATAATCTGATAAACGAACTAAACACATTTTTCGGTAGTGCACATGTTTACAAAGTAAAGCAACAGGATACTCTCCAGCAGTACAACATACTCACCTTCCCTTTGTTCTCCCACCAACCCATTTGGATGCCAGGACTGGAAGGAAATTCCTAGTACCAGCTATGGTGGAGCATATGTCTCTGTTCCCTTACTTCCATGATGGTGCTGACTGAGTGATTGGCCCAGCATTGTCACATGGGAGAGAGAAACACTGCTCACCCTTTTCATGATCCCCAGGTCATGACTTGGACATGGGGACACAGAGAGAAATTTAATCTTGGCGAAAGAAATCTACACAGTGTAAGAAATGGGAAAGCCCAGCCAGGAACTTGGAAGTCCACTTTTGCAAAGCATTCACAGTCTGCATTTTTTGTATTTAATTGCAATGAGATTGCATCATTTCATTGTACAGTATGTGAAAGAAAGAACTTTTTTTTTTTGGAGTAAAGTAACAATCTGTTTGCATCATTGTTTATTAAGAAGATGCCACAAAAGATTTTTTTTACATAAAAAGTATTTCTTGGCTCTGAACAAATCCCACAACTGGGGTAATAACTGTTATCAAAGCACTTTGATGGGAAAAGAGTGGCGCATTTTGAATTTCAGTATTTAGAAACACATCGCAGAGCAGATGCCGTTAAGGTGAAAATAAAAGGGAGAAAAGCACAGATGTTGTTTTAGATGCTTTTAAAGTTGTGTAAACAATGGCATTTCGGTAGGCGGATAGCTGGAGGCATCCTGAATAGCAAAATCCATAATGCTATTAATCACTTCAAAATGGCAGTAAGTTGAATGTATAGATATTGCAGGACAAAAAAAATAAAATGCAGGTCCACATTTGTAACTGCTAACCAAAGTGACATTGTGGAGTTTATTTACTATAGCACCTAGTCGGCAAATGGGGGAACAAATGGTCTCAAACGACTAAAAGCCATAGAAAATGACTAAATCTAGTCAGAAAAAGTATTCACTATAACACGCAGGGAATGCATAGTGGCAAAATCAAATTCACTATAGGTCACATAAATCAGTGACAGACTAAATCAGTAGTAGGGATGAGCCGAACACCCCCCCCAGTTCGGTTCGCAACAGAACATGCAAACAGGCAAAAAATTTGTTAAAGTCTATGGGACATGAACGTGAAAAATCAAAAGTGCTAATTTTAAGGGTTAATATGCAAGTTATTGTCATAAAAAGTGTTGGGGACCTGGGTCCTGCCCCAGGGGACATGTATCAATGCAAAAAAAAGTTTTAAAAACGGATATTTTTTCAGGAGCAGTGATTTTAATGATTTTAATAATGCTTAAAGTGAAACGATAAAAGTGAAATGTTCCCTTAAATTTCGTACCTGGGGGGTGTCTATAGTATGCCTGTAAAGTGGCGCATTTTTCCCGTGTTTAGAGCGGTCCCTGCACAAAATGACATTTCTAAAGGAAAAAAAGTCATTTAAAACTACTAGCGGCTATAATGAATTGTCAGTTTCCCGGCAATACAGATAAAAGTCATTGAAAAAACGGCATGGGATCCCTCAGTCCATTATCAGGCCCTTTGGGTCTGGTATGAATATTAAGGGGAACCCCGAACCAAAATTTAAAAAAAAATTGCGTGGGGGTCCCCCCAAATTCCATACCAGGCCCTTCAAGTCTGGTATGGATATTAAGGGGATCACTGCACCAATTTTTTTTTTTAAACAGCGTAGTGGTCCCCCTCAAAATCCATACCAGATCCTTCAGGTCTGATATGGGTTTTAAGGGGAACCTCGTGCGAAAATTTAAAAAAAAATGGAGTGGGTCCCCCAAAAATCCATACCAGACCCTTATCCGAGCATGCAACCTGGCAGGCTGCAGGAAAAGAGGAGGGGACGAGAGAGCGCCCCCCTCCTGAACCATACCAGGCCACATGCCCTCAACATGGGGAGGGTGCTTTGGGGTAGCCCCCCAAAGCACCTTGTCCCCATGTTGATGGGGACAAGGGCCTCATCCCCGCAACCCGGGCCCCGCCCCCTCTGACGCCACAAGGAAGCCATTGGGAAGTCCCCATGCATCAGAGGGGGGCGGGGTCACCCGGGTACATCACTGTATGGCCCTGCCCTCAGTTATATAAGAACTGTCACCTGCGAGGACATGTCAGGCAGTGGGAGCCTCCCCTGGAGGTGGATCGGTAGCGGGTTTTTATTTTTTTATTTTTCGGTCCCTCGGCGCGGAGCCATAGAAGAAGATGAATGGACTTCGTGGAACATTTTTATTATTTAACCCCCCTGGCGGTATTCCCGAGTCTGGCTCGGGGTGAGATTTTAGTACCAAAGGCGGTAACCCCGAGCCAGACTCGGGATCGCATCGCTGGATCCTGGAAGACGCGACTCACCTTGTCTCCGGGATTCTGCGATGTTCTCGCACTGTGTTCGGCGGCCGGATCTTCTGCCCGATGCACTGTGTGCTCTGTGTGCCCTGGCTTCTGTTCCCTGCGAGCGTAGCGACGCAGGGGGTGGAACCGGCGGCAAATTCAAATAGTATATAACACAAACACACTGATACATTGTAATCCTATTGGATTACATTACTAAATAAGATACAATTGACCTCAGATTGCCCCCCAGTGCTTTGTCCAGTGCCCCTGCCTGCAGTTTTACTGTACTTTCTGTCTGGAAACTGCAGAGCGACCATGGCATCCAAAAAGTGCGCTTCAACCTCAGAAGCGACATATGACCTGCTGGAAAACAGCGACAGCGAGACAGAATCGCTTGCAGAAGTGAGTGATAGCGAATCATGGGGAAGTTCGTCATCAGGCACGGAAAGCGATTTCAGCGATGATCCTGCGACTGTGCCCAGCGATGTGCGGACTTGATTGCGGTACGGAGCACACAGCACCCCCAAGATTCACGTTTACCGGAGTGCCTGGTATCAAAGTGGAGGTTGAAGATGACAGCCCCTTGGAATACCTCCAACTCTTTTTGACTGATGAGGTCATAGAAAGAATTGTTACGGAGACAATCCGATACCAGGAGCAACAAGCTGCTATACCTCAGAGTTTTCCAAGGAGCAGAAAATGGGAACCAGTGACCAAGGAGGACATCTGGAAGTTTTTGGGCCTAATTATTCTCCAGGGAGTGGTGGGGAAACCCCTGCAGAAATGGTACTGGACAACCAACAAAATATTAGCCACTCCTTTTTTTGGCACCATCATGTCGGAATACAAATTTTCTCTCATAATGAAATATCTGCATTTTCAAAATAATGAAGAATTTGATGAGACTTCTCATCCAGCTCCAAAACTGAAAAAAATTTGGGACCTATATCAAATTATTCAGAAAAATTTCCAGCAGACCTATGTACCAGACAGAGACGTCAGTATCGACGAAAGTCTTATGGCTTACAAAGGAAGACTTAGCTGGATACAGTACATGGCATCTAAGAGAGCGCGATTCGGCATAAAATCATTCATGCTCTGTGCAGCCAGCACTGGTTATATATGGAATTCGGTCCTTTACACCGGGAAAAATTCAACGACAGATTCAGTCAATATGGAATGGCAACTGCTTCTGTTCTCACTTTGATTGAGCCATTGCTGAATCAGGGGTACTGTGTAACCACAGATAGTTTTTATACTTCTCCAGAACTCTATGAGTTCCTTCTACAACACAAGACGGATGCATACGGGACTGTTAGAGCTAACCAGCGTGACATGCCGCCAACCTTTTCCAATAAAAAGCTCAAGGCAGGAGAAATAGTTGCCTGGCAAAAAGGCAAAATGATGACACTAAGATGGCAAGATAAAAAAGATGTGTGCCTAATGAGTACCATTCACAACACCTCTACTCTCATGGTACATACAAAAGGTGGAAAAGACGTTATGAAACCTCAAGTCGTAATGGACTACAACAACACCATGGGAGGTGTTGACAGAGCTGACCAGGCCATGACTTTTTATCCTGCTATGAGAAAGCAACAAAAAAAATATTACAAAAAAATCTTCAGGCATCTTCTTGAACAGTGCCTGTGGAAAGCTTTTATTCTTCTAAAAAAAAAGAGTGACAGGCCTGTGATTCATGCAGACTTCGTTTGGAAAGTTGCCGAACTCATATTTCTGAAGCACCAAACACCAACCACTGTAAATAGATCTGGACGTCGGGCTGCTGGTGTTGTGAACCCGGAACGTCTGACAGGTCGACACTTTATGGACCACATTCCACCAATGGAAGAGAAGGCAGCACCCACAAGGATTTGTGTGGTTTGCTGCTCTAAACGTGAAGACACAGGAAGGAAAGTCAGAAAAGAAACCCGGTTCTACTGTCCTGACTGTGACGTCGGACTTTGTGCTGTACCCTGTTTTAAAATTTACCAGACCGAGACGTTTACTAAAGCAATATGACTACTAATATTGCACTCTTGTTTGGCCAAAAAAAATTTCAGTGTTTTTGATTTATATTATTTACTAAAATTTATTGAATAAAAAGTATTATTACTATTATATTATTATTTGTTATTATTTATAGTTATTTATTATATTATAATTTATGACTTTGTGTTTCAAACTTTATCATACCCAGGATGTCTACTAGACTTTTGTTTGGACAGATTTCAGTGAGTTATTCCTAAGAATTACAGGCCTACAATATAAAACGCCACATTTCCATGCAAAAATAATGGTACCGCTTTCAGCACCTAAAATCCGAAATAATCATACCGCCAGTGAGGTTAATAAAAGACTTGTCCCAAGGTGTGTCTTGTGGTTTTTTTAACATTTTGACACTTTTTTGTGAAATGGTATGGGTACAATGTACCTGTTACCATTTCAAACAGGGGGGACCGTTATCTGGGGGTCCCCTTGTTAAAGGGGGCTTCCAGATTCTGATAAGCTCCCCGCCCGCAGACCCCCACAACCACCGGGCAAGGGTTGTGGGGATGAGGCCCTTGTCCCCATCGACATGGGGACAAGGTGCTTTGGGGGGCTACCCCAAAGCACTCTCCCCATGTTGAGGGCATGTGGCCTGGTACGGTTCAGGAGGGGGGGCACTCTCTTGCGGGGGACAGCCTGCCAGGTTGCATGCTCGGATAAGGGTCTGGTATGGATTTTTAGGGGGACCCCCACGCCATTTTAAAATAAAAAAATTGGTGCAGGGTTCCCCTTAATATCCATACCAGACCTAAAGAGCCTGGTATGGAATTTGGGGGGACCTCCACGCATCATGGGGAAGTTCGTCATCAGGCACGGAAAGCAATTTCAGCGATGATCCTGCGACTGTGCCCAGCGATGTGCGGACTTGGTGCTCGATTGATTGCGGTACGGAGCACACAGCACCCCCAAGATTCACGTTTACCGGAGTGCCTGGTATCAAAGTGGAGGTTGAAGATGACAGCCCCTTGGAATACCTCCAACTCTTTTTGACTGATGAGGTCATAGAAAGAATTGTTACGGAGACAAACCGATACCAGGAGCAACAAGCTGCTATACCTCAGAGGTTTTCAAGGAGCAGAAAATGGGAACCAGTGACCAAGGAGGACATCTGGAAGTTTCTGGGCCTAATTATTCTCCAGGGAGTGGTAGGGAAACCCCTGCAGAAATGGTACTGGACAACCAACAAATTATTAGCCACTCCTTTTTTTGGCACCATCATGTCGGAATACAAATTTTCTCTCATAATGAAATATCTGCATTTTCAAAATAATGAAGAATTTGATGAGACTTCTCATCCAGCTCCAAAACTGAAAAAAATTTGGGACCTATATCAAATTATTCAGAAAAATTTCCAGCAGACCTATGTACCAGACAGAGACGTCAGTATCGACGAAAGTCTTATGGCCTACAAAGGAAGACTTAGCTGGATACAGTACATGGCATCTAAGAGAGCGCAATTCGGCATAAAATCATTCATGCTCTGTGAAGCCAGCACTGGTTATATATGGAATTCGGTCCTTTACACCGGGAAAAATTCAACGACAGACTCAGTCAATATGGAATGGCAACCGCTTCTGTTCTCACTTTGATTGAGCCATTGCTGAATCAGGGGTACTGTGTAACCACAGATAGTTTTTATACTTCTCCAGAACTCTATGAGTTCCTTCTACAGCACAAGACGGATGCATACGGGACTGTTAGAGCTAACCAGCGTGACATGTCGCCAACCTTTGCCAATAAAAAGCTCAAGGCAGGCGCAATTTTATTTTTAAATTTTGGTTCGGGGTTCCCCTTAATATTCATACCAGACCCATACCAGACCCAAAGGGCCTGGTAATGGACTGGGGAGGATCCCATGCCATTTTTTTCAATTACTTTTATGTGTATTGCCGGGACCCGACAATTCAATTCATTTATAACCGCTAGTAGTTTTAAATGACTTTTTTTCAATTAGAAATGTCATTTTGTGCAGGGACTGTTCTAAACACGGGAAAAATACACCATTTTACAGGCATACTATAGACACTCCCCAGGTACGAAATTTAAAGGAATATTTCACTTTTATTGTTTCACTTTAAGCATTATTAAAATCACTGCTCCCAAAAAAAGGCTGTTTTTAAAGATTTTTTTGGCATTGATACACGAGGCAGGACCCAGGTCCCCAAACACTTTTTATGAGAATACCATGCATATTAACCTTTTAAAATGAGCACTTTTGATTTCTCCCATAGACTTTTAAAGGGTGTTCCTCGGCTTTCGGATTTGCTGCGAACACCCCAAATTGTTCGCTATTCGGCGAACAGGCGAACACCCAATGTTGGAGTCGAACTTGCGTTTGACTCGAACATTGGGTTCATCCCTAATCAGTAGGCGTGGTAGAAGCAAGAGAATTGCACATTGAAATAATGTTTAGAGCTTAATCTCATAGATTAAATGGTTCCTAAACGTGCTATATTGTTATGAGATGATCTTCTTCTAAATTTCTGGAAATATTGTTGTGAAAGCAGAAATATGCTTGTAAGTCTGAGAAGAGATAGATGCCCCGTTTTTAGAACTCTATTCTGACACAACTGAGCATGCCCAGACCTCTTGATGAACTCTAGGGTTCAATGAAACTCTGGTTGAGAAACACTGATCGAAAGCATAGAAGGTCATTCGGCAAAACTACAGTATGTCTGTATTGGTATAACTTTCTCGTAGCTCCCATTCTGCTTCCTGTGCTGTACTTTCTGGTGATCTACCTCAATCATCTGCCAGGGGTCTACCTCAGTCATCTACCTCAGCCTTTTCACCCTCTGCTGATTGCTCCTGCACTTTATTTTCCCACACAAGGGCACTCACTTTCCCTTTATGCCCTTAGGCACTCTGTGTACTTAAGTAGCACGGTCAAACTCACTTGTGTTTCAGTGAGTGTGCTCATTAGTCTGTCTTCTTTCTCATGTTTCAAGTATTTGTTATCTCCTGGGTATAGTTCTCTTCATGTTTTTTGATATACCTTTCATGCTGACCTTACTTCATCTCCACCTTCCCTGAATTAGCTATTATCCCTGCATGTGTGTTTGTCCTTTATTTATTTGCTCCCCTGATTTTGACTATCAGTTCCTGTTACTCCTACCTATGACCTATTGCTTTCTCCTGGCTATGTTTTTTTTTCCTTTTGCTCCATGTACTCCCAACTAGCGCTGCTAGATCAGTTATCACTCTCTGTGTACTCTATCACAGTTAAGCTGGATACACACTATACAACTTTTGCTGTTTGATTTCCTTTATATTTACCAAAACCATGTGATTCAAGGGCCACCCTGATTGCATTCAAGTTGAAACTTAGGCTTAAAGTGGTTGTAAAGCTTCGTGTTTTTTTTTTTTAAATAACAAACATGTCATACTTACCTCCACTGTGCGGCCCCGAACCTCCTGGAGGTCCCCTGGTGGCGCTGGTAGTTCCTCCCGCATCGTATAACCCCCTAGGAGAAGCGCACTCCCAGGGGGTTACCTTGCAGGCGTGCTCCCAAGTCCAGCATTTGCGTCCATACTACCTCATTATGCCTTTGCCTTAAAAGTATTTATTTATTTATTTATTTTTGCAGGTATACAACCGCTTTAAAGGAAAAAAATCTAAAGAAAATTGTTTAGTGTGTATGGCCCCTTACCCTGTTTTATCCAGTCTTTGGTTGCAGGACCACCCACTATAGGGCTACAGCCAGGCTGCCCAAGTTCTGCAATTCACAACAAAAGCTCATGGGAGCTCCAAAGTATAATTTCACGCATTTAAACATCTTCAAAAGTGTCTACCAGTCACTTAAAGCTGACTTTAAGAAATCATGTCACTGAATGACCCTTTGTTCTGAGTTTGTTCTTAAGTAGATTGGTACTTTTTCATTTACAGCTTCATTTTGAATCAATAATCATGCCCATGAGTTGAACTCTTACTGGAAATAAAAACCACTAATTGATAAATATGAAGAAATGCTAATTATACCAAAGTGAAGATCTACAGGAAACCATAATAACAAAGCCTTCATTTTCAGGCAGCTACTACAAAACGATTGAAATAAGCGTAATTGTGTTTTCTATCATGCTGTCATTCTGCCACAATGATACTCAATTTTACTAATCCTTCACTGTATTTCTAAGTATTTCTAAGGACAATTTTCATCTTGTATTGTCTACAACTGGTAACGATGAGGCTGCAGAGTGTAATCAGTTCATCTTCCATTTCTTATTTGTTAACAATTAGTTTTTCTAAAAATTGCATTGTCTCTAATATTATTTAACATTTTAATAGCTGTTAACGTCAAACAAAATTGCTCTGTGATTAGTAATGTCACTCAAGCATGTATTAATGCCAGAAATCATTGGTTAACAGTAATAAACATTTTATATAAAATGTTAATTCTAATAATCACTAGTGGCCTGATCAAACATTGGAAAGTTTGGAAAGTTTGTTTAGCCTGACCATAGGTAATGGACATATACCAGAAAATAATTCAGTTTAATATAGGACTGGTGGCAAACTGTGGGAAGCTTAAAGCCCCACTCTGGGAAATTTGAAAATTCTCTGTTGCAGTGGTGCTGTGGCCACACTGCAAGGACTAATTGCTTCTTGATTTTAGGGTAGAATAAAAGCACCTTTATTTACCCGATTCTCCACTCCCTGGCAGCCAGTGCGCCCCTATTCTCCAGTGGTGGATTTTTCCCCAGACTATGGACCCTGCATCAGTGTTGATGATGTCAGAAGCATAGACTACTGGAGTATGAGTGAGAAGACAATGTGCAAACTGGTCTAGCAACATGGAGGAGTGGAGGATTGAGTAAATAATTCTTCCTTTCTATGCCCCTAAGCCTAAATGAGCAGTTAACCCTTACAGTGTGGCGAGAGTGCTACCCACTACACCACTGTGCCGCCATGGCTGCCACCAAACTGTCCTCTTACCTTGCTGAGGAGGATCCTGCCTGTTTAACTTGATAAGTTGGGCCAGTTGTGTTGTTTGGGCCAGCTATACAGGCGTTTAAGTGCACCAAAGAGCGTGGCTAGCTGAAGACACCAAATCTTATCTTTTTTTCAAAAGGACTGAAGCTACTAGTGCCATACAGATCCCCACACACACATATCCAGGGCTCTTCATATATATCGGGTGTGAATAAAGTGTTTAAAGTTGAGCCTGTGGTGTCAGGGGACAGGAGAGAGAGGTCTGACACAAAGGGAATCATTCCTCTGCTCTCCTCCTGCCTGGACTCATAGTGCCAACCTGAGTGAAGGTAACCAATCTGATTTAAAGTGTCATATTTTGCTTTATTTACCATTTTAGTGTGCCTCGGCTCTTGGGGACATTCTCAGGTTTGGAATCCCCTGAAAGCAGCTTGAACATAGGAACATATGTCCTTGATGATGCCCTGGGAGAGGGGCGAAACGCGTTGATGTAATTTCCGGTATACCGAACCAGTGACGCCACTACCAGTTTCCATGGAACGCACGCTGCTAGTGCGAACCTGGATGCCTTTTTTTGCCTACTGTCTCGTGAGTGACACAAGTTAGCAGCGCAGTGTGTTTTACAAACGGCAGTACTTCACATGAATGTTTTTCTCTCTTTTGCTCAATATAAATGAAAATCCTGCATCCCCCAGAGAATACCTTTTGGAAATTTGGATCTTTATTTCATGCCTTCCTTCACCTCTAAGCCTGTTTGACCCCTGGACTGCAAAGCTGAGGGTCCACGAACTTTAGTGAGTAGGGGTGCAAGAGGGGAGATCATCTTATCAGAAGCACCCATCCAGTAACACTGATTACTATTGGAAATACCCAGCACATTTTTGCAAGATTTTTTTTTCATATTGTGTGGCTTTTCAGCACTTTATTTTGTCATGATCATGTATATGTATATGTTTGAAGCACTTAGCACGTTACACATTTTTTCATATTGCCTAGTGTGTTACATTGTGTTATACTAGCATGTTATCCCGTTAGCGCTGTTATCACTTATATACTTTGAACATAGGCTTGAGAGCTATATTGCTCTTAAATCTCAGCTATTGCTCTCTAGTTGATTACTTGAATATATATTGTTATTGTCTGTTATTCTTCCACAGAAATATTGCAGTAAAGGCCATTTCTGTGTTTTATCATAACGTGTGTGTGTTTCATTGGTCATTGCACTTACACTATTGCCAGGTGTGCCAGAGGGGGGTGAGGCTGTTATTAGGGTTGAGAAGCAGAATAATGGACTGAACAAACAAAGCAGCTCCTACAAGGGTATCGCTACACAAGAAAAAAAAAAAAAATAAATAAATAAATACTTTTGTTTCTTCCACATATGCAGTATTGCTGCAATAGTCCCTTTTTGGTGGTGGTACATGGTAAGGGCATAAACATACAGCTAAATTTTTTTTAAATATATTTTTATTTACTATTTTGGGCCAGTTTTCCTTTGCTAATAAAAAAAAAAATCAGGAGATATTTCAAGAATCAAGCCAAGCATGTTCTGTTATTGAAAGACTAATCATATTACTACTGGCCCTTTATATTCCCCAGACATCTGTTGAACTGCAGTTCAACTCACTTATGCAAAGGAGATGCAGGTCTGAGATGCTCCCTCAAGTGGGTAACAAAAGGTTGCCAAGTGAGGGAAAATTGGCATATGTGGACTGTTTCTCTTGTGCTGCATGAATAGCTACTGATAATGCTGCAAGCTGACAGGTTATGGCTGGGGAGAACTGCACAGTCATCTTACTTTACCCAGTTAAAATAGAATGTTTACTCAAAGCGATACTGCTGAGTTTTTTCCCTTAAAGTGAACTCGAAGAAATAAATAGAATACAACCTCCAGCCCGGTATTGTTATTCAGTTTCAGCATGTTAGACTAAAATAATCCTGCCAGAATCCAGAATTTTTGGGGATTTCAAAATTAGGAAATTTGTTAAATTGCTAATTTGGAAATTTCTATTTATATATTTTACTTGTAAAAGAGATTTACATTTGTATCATCATATCCAGCTGAAGTCTTATTATGTTAAAATGTAAGCATTAAACCCCAAAACAAAAATGTAATATATTGCAGCTTACCAGGGGCGGACTGACCATTGAGCCACTCGGGTACTGCCCGAGGGCCCTGGGCCACTAGGGGGCCCCATCAGGGTTGCCAGCCTCAGTAAAACCAGGGACAGTATGTAAAAAATATGTATTTTTTTACATCTCTCTCTAAAATGTCCCTTACCAACATCCTTTTGGTCTAAAAATCCTGAGATTATAGCTGCCCCACCTCTCCAGTGCCTTCTCAGCCAATAGAAACATGTCTGTGTATACTGTGTGTACATGTATGTGTATACTGTGTGATCGTATACTGTGTGTGTGTATACTGTTTGGCCCCATAATCTCTTATTTCCTGGGGGCCCCATAATCTCCTATTGCCCGGGGGCCCCATAAGTTGTCAGTCCGCCCCTGCAGCTTACCAATCATTAGATTTGGCGGTTGCATAATTTTTTCCTTTTTTGTTTTTTTTCCCTTTTTCATCTGGTGATTTGGCCAGTAACACACCTTCTGCATTAGATCCCCCCACTCTTGATGAAGAAATACAGGGGACACATTAGGGCAGCAGCATTGTCATTCTGGAAGAGGGGAGTGTTAGATGGACTTTGCAAAAATAAAAGATCTTTTTATTAATTCTACACCGGGTTACCTCACTCTCTTCATAGCTGTTTAAACACACTGCTCGATTACTTCTGCCTTACTTCCTGGTCAGACTTTAGGCCATGACACAGGAAGGAGTTGACCAGCTGAGGGTAGTTGATGCATGGTGTGTGCTAACGAGATCAGCTGGTCAACTCCTTCCTGTGTCATGACCTGAAGTGTGACCAGGAAGTAAGGCAGAAGTAATCGAGCAGTGTGTCTAACCGCTTCCAGACTGCCCCACTACATTTACTGCGGCAGGGCGGCCCGGGTGCACAAAATCACGTACCTGTACGTGAATTCGTGCACGCGTTTTAGGAGGCGTGCGCGCTTCCGTAGTGATTGGACACAGCGGATCCGGCGGCCACGATGGCTGTCGCAACCCACCAATCGTTCGGAAGAGACACGAAGCAGTGGTGTGCCGATGTAAAAAAGCACACCGCTGATCTGTCAGGGAGGAAAAGTGAAAGATTGTGATTCAGCTAAGCTGAATCACAATCTCTCTCTTCCTCCAGTGAATCCACTCCCCCCACAGTAAGAAACACCTCCCAAGGAACACATTTCACACCTTGATCGCCCCCTAGTGTTAACCCCTTCCCTGCCAGTGTATTTATACAGTAATAAGTGCATTTTTATAGCACTGATCACTGTATCTATGTCACTGGTCCTCAAAAAGTGTTACTTAGGGTCAGATTTGTCTGCCTCAATGTCGCAGTCCAGCTAAAAATCGCAGATCGCCGCCATTACCAGGATAAAAAAAAAGTCCCTAAATCTATCCCATAGTTTGTAGAAGCTATAACTTTTGCCCAAACCAATCAATATACACTTATGAGGGTTTTTTTTTAACAAAAATATATAGCAGAATACATATTGGCCTAAACTGATGGAAGAAATTTGTTGTTTTACATTTTTTTGGGCTATGTATTATAGCAGAAAGTAGAAAATATTGTTTTGTTTTTTTTCCAAATTGCCGGTCTTTTTTTGTTTATAGTGCAAAAAATAAAAACCACAGAGGTGATCAAATACCACCAAAAGAAAGCTCTGTTTGTGGGGAAAAAAAAGTGCCATATCGCAAAAAACTGCCTTCTGGGAGCTGAAGTAGTAAACAGCTATGAAGAGAGTGAGGTAAGCTTGTGTAATCCTATATTGGTACATAGAGAAGGTGAAATTTAGAAGAAAAAAAAAAGTGAACAAAGGTGAATTTAGCCTTTAAATACACTAATAAATTGAAGCCAAACTCCAGCTAAGACTTTATATGCAGTTACAGCAAAACATTTTTTTTTCTCCTTTAGGGATAAAGGTTTTACATAAATAAATAATAAAATGTCATCATTGTAAGCACCCCTGCTAGTATCTATGTAACTGATACATTCTGCCGGGGGGCTTGTTCTTTTGAAAAAACAAAACACTTACTGGTTGGATCACCAGGAGAAAATAGAAGAAAGACTTAAAAAAAAAAAAAAAAATAAAAAGTGCAGCCATCACATCTAAGAATTGATAAGCTGCAATATAATAAATGTTTGCTTTTGAGTTTAATACCACTTTAAGGGTTCTAGTTATGAATGTTTTTAGCTAAGTATTATGCAAATTTCACTCAGTATTGAGATTGGATCCAATTAAAAATATGTGTAAATCTTGGATGGACGCTGTGTGAATCTTGTGTGAAAACATGTTGACACATTATAGCATTTATATAACATTTTTTCTTGACATATTAATTAACTATATGAATGTGATCACATTAACATAAATATCACTGCTAAACTATATATTAAAGGGGTTGTAAAGGCAGTGCTCACAATCACTGCAAAGCCCCTCTGCTAGGATAACATGTACTATACAGGTACACAGGTATACAAGTGTTCTATCACCTGAAATACCTGGCTGATCCTGCCCTCCCCCTGTAAACTGACCACGGTTTATCATGGCTGCTGAGCCCTGACATTGTGGTCAGTTTACGTGCCTCCGTCATCTGCAGCTCTCCTCTGTCCTCCTCTTCCCCCTCCCTCCCTGCTCCTCTGTCAGTGCCCCCCTCCCCTTCTAAAACTGTTCTGAGCAGTATAAAAATTACTGCTCACAATCACTGCCAGCCCCTCTGCTAGGATAACATGTACTATACAGAGTATGTCGTTTTGTAAAATTCTTCTTCTAAATACCTTATTTCTCCTTGCCGATCAGAGGTCACAAGACCGCCCGTCGCTCTCTTCCTCCGATGTATGTACTACAGAGGGAGGGGCCAAGATCTCACTCTGACCTCTGCCAGGCAGTCATGTGACCACTGATCAGCAAGGAGAAATAAGGTATTTATAAGAAGAATTTTACAAAACGACATACTCTGTATAGTACATGTTGTCCTAGTAGAGGGGCTGACAGTGATTGTGAGCAGTAATTTTTATACTGCTCAGAACGGTTTTAGAAGGGGAGGGGGGCACTGACAGAGGAGCAGAGAGTCAGGGAGGGAGGGGGGAGAGGAGGACAGAGGAGGACAGAGGAAAGCTGCAGATGACGGAGGCACGTAAACTGACCACAATGTCAGGGCTCAGCAGCCATGATAAACCGTGGTCAGTTTACAGGGGGAGGGCAGGATCAGCCAGGTATTTTAGGTGATAGAAGGGGCCAAATTACATAGCACAAGCACTGTGCTGTATAACATGCTTTAAAGGAACAGGATCCTTTTTTATGTATTTATTTTTATTCAGGGTAACAAATGCATAGGACTAAAAGAGGGAGAGTCAGTTGGTTGAAACAGAAGCAATAACAAAATCTTGCTTTCCTAAAGAGTATTGTCAGGTTCACCCAGATGTATAATGCTAAAGATTGTTCCTTCGCAGGAGCCTGGTTGTCAGGTAATAATTATATGAGGCCACAATTTCAGTTGATTTTAGCAACAGAATTAAAGTATAACTAAAGGCAAAACTTTTTTTTGTTTTGGATAGAGTGGAGAGGGATAAGAACACCTGTCAGTTTTTATTGCTGTCTATGCCCCTGTTAGGGAGATTCACCCTCTCTATTTGTCCCGTTTACCATTAGCACTGAAAGTGAAAGTAAAAGAGAATCCCAAATTTTGGGTTGTCCCCAGAAAATTAATAGATGGGAAATCTTCAAATGGGGACACTAGTTCTGGTGACCTGGGGGTCCCCAAGGAATTCCCTTAATTTGCAGGGATTTCCATTCACTTCCTGTTTGGCTATGGGACAGAAAGTGAATGGAAATCTCTGCAATGGGGCACAGATGATGAAAAAAACCTGACAGGGGTTATAACCTTGCCCTATCCAAAATAAAAAAAAAAGTTTTTTTTATAGTTCTACTTTAAAATAAAACTCCACTTTTGTTTGAAAAGCATGACATTATTACACACACGATTTAATAATGTACTATTATTAAAACTGACCTAGTCATTTCAATCTACAGACACTGTAAACCTCTAAAACTGTCAAAAACTCAATGAAATATGGCAACCTGAAGGAATTCCATACATACTTGGGGACTGATTTACTAAAGGCAAATAGGCTATTTATTTTGCAAAGGAATTTTCCCTTTAGCTCAGTAAATGTGCTGAAAATTCACATTGCAAAGAATTCCCATCACATGCGAAGAAACTAAAAAAAAGGATTTTGCTTGAACATGTTTGGACAATGGGTGTCAGAGCTTTATTCACTAAGCTAAGGGAAAATTCCCCTGCAAAATGAATAGTCTATTTGCCTGCTTTTGTGATTAGCCTGAACTAAGGCCGGTCATAGTGCGATTTTCTTTCCGGCAACCCAGAAATCGCTTGGTTCTCCCATCAACACAGATAGTGTTGACAGGGGAATCCCTCCTGCAGAGCCATTGTGTTCTCCTTGCAGGGAGCGGGGGGAGGCCGTCCCCACCAGGGGAACACAGCCGCTATAATGATTCCAATTATCTATAGTTGGCTTAAGAACAAGTAAAATTTCATGTATCCCCTGCAATAGGAGATTCATTCTTCCTAAGATACTAGACTTTTCTGCTAAAGGGATGTAGACACTGCAGCTTTCCTCATTAAAACACTGAGATTGTTCAAATGATTATGATGAACACTGACCCACCCATCTAGGAATCAGTTTGGAAAATACATGATTAAACAAATACAAATACATGATTTCTTTAGAACATAAAAGGGTAGGAATCAGCAGCAATAGTTGTTAAAACCATTGCAAACAATACATCCAATATGAAAGCAGCATTTAAAGTATATATGAACCCTTACCTTGTAAAACAACCCATTCAGTTTAAAATAGAAAGGCAAAATGTATATACAGTATCTCACAAAAGTGAGTACCCCCCTCACATTTTTGTAATTATTTTATTCTATCTTTTTGTAGCAATGTCTCCGGCCTCCTTCAGTCTAATGAGAATCTCCAGGGCCACAGATAGCTGACATCCTTCTGTATGTGGTGGTTTGTGAGACATAGTGGGTGCAAGGTGGATAAAGTTATTGGGTGCCAGACACTCCTTGAATAAAAAAAAGAGATGTTTATTTCTCTTCCAAACTTTTTTGGTGAAAAGAGGGTTAGGGCCAAAATACCGTTGAGTAGTTGCAAGTTCTATTAGCAGACTCTGTAACTTCAATAGGAGGACAGCCATGCAGGTAAAGGCCTCCAGCAAGAAGCCACATCTGCACATGCAGGAATGCTGTCTCCTATGGCAACAGTCTTTAACAGTTCCTAACACAAAGCGTAATGCCCTGTACACACAGTCAGACTTTCCGACGGAATATGTGCGATCGGAGCTTGTTGTTGGAAATTCCGACAGCATGTGGGCTCCATCTGACTTTTTCCATCGGAATTTCCGACACACAAAGTTTGAGAGCAGGCTATAAAATTTTATGACAACAAAATCCGTTCGTGTAAATTCCGACCATGTGTGGCCAATTCCTACGCACAAAGTGCCACGCATGCTCAGAATAAATTCTGAGACGGAACTGCTCGGTCTGGTAAAATTAGCGCTCGTAATAGATATAGCACTTTCGTCACGCTGCAATGTTTTAAATTGTTTAATGCAGCGCACTCTCTTCTTCTTTATAATGCTAGAAGAATGAAGTTGTTTTGCTGCTGATATTCACACAGAGTTCTCACAAAGTTCTTTCTTTATTATTTCTCGTGATTTCATGAATATAATATTTTGAATTGTCACATCTACCGAAAATTTCTTTAATTTTTTTTATTTATTTTTTGGTATTATTTGTTGTATTTTTTTAAAATACAGATCTCCTGTTTTTTTTGTTTTTTTGTTTTTTAGTGATCTCCAGAATAGTTTTGGGTGTGTTTTTTGTGTCAAGCTACCACAACACCATTATTATCTTGTCTTTTTTAATCTCAAGAAGATTGGTTGGTGTTGGTGTCCTTGTTAATTTCACATTGTATTTTTTAAATGTACCCGCCTCCTCACAAACAAACTGTCCTTTTTGAAGGAAAACACACACAGGTGAGTATTAGTTCCAAAAAATACCTTTTTTAAGGGGTCCTAACCAAATAAAGAGGGAGGCAACGCTGGAGAAACAGCAGAAATTGGCGAAGCCTTTGGCCCCCAGGGCAAACATCAACTATTTTCAGGCAAAATTGGTGGCCTGAGGAGTCCTTATCTAAGGGAGTGCAATCTGGTCCAGACAGTGGCGTAGCATGGGTTGTCAGCGCCCGGGGCAAGGCAAGTAATTTGCGCCCCCCTAATTCATGGACTTTTAGCACTCAATGAGTCCCTTCGACTAGTACAGTATAAAACCCCTTACCCCCTATGTCACAGATCAGCTGCAGAGCTGATCTGTGTCTTACCTTTACTGCTGTAGGTCGGCTGGCACCTGTTGTTCCACTTGCTTGAGCAACACTTATTCCTGAGCACCCCTCCTATAGCCTGCTTAAACAGACTTCTCGTGAACTGATCCCTTGTGTACCAACTCGGCTAGTTCTCCTGATTACGTTGTCTGCTGCCCGCCCTGACCTCGGCTCGCTATCTGGTTCTCTTTTTGCTTCATCCATCCATCCATCCATCTGTGTCTGACAGTGTCTTCTGGTACTCTCCTTGTGAACAGGGTGAACCCGGGGGTCGTGACCTGGGGTCAGCACGCAGCTAAGCCCAAACCCTTGTGAGGGGGTCCCTGGCAGAATACCGGCTGTCCCTTAGATTCCACGCCTTGGGGGATCCCGTGTCACCTGCTCGCCTGTGGGCTCACATCAGTAGCATTGTGACACCCTAAGCAAATGCATCATATTCTATGAAAAATACTGATGTAATTAAAGTAAAAATGCATCCAATACAAGTTTATTTTCAAACACTTTATTGAGTGTGAAAATGCATCACACAATCTCCACATATTCAACAGGTCTATCAATACATTTCAAGTGAAACAAGAAATATAATAACTTTTACAAAAATAAGATTAGTGCACATAACTTTCCACTTTAAGATGGTACTAACAGAAAATTGTGGAACAGAAAGTTAAGCTCTGCTAGATCCCTTCAGGCTGGGCCATTTTGCAGGTAGAGCTACAGTGGGTATAAAAAAGAATCACCCCACCTTTGAAATAATCACACTTTGTTCCTTTGCAGCCTGAAATGGAGACAAACAATTTTTGTTTTATCTAGCTGTATTTATTCAGTTCAATTTATAACAAAGTGTTGGACAAAGGATCCCACCTCTCCTAAAAATGACTTGTAAACTCAACCAGGTGTAGCTAATCATCTTGCCAATGGCACACAAAGCCATTTGACTTTCAGCTGTGGTCATTTTGATTAGTTCAGCATGTAAAAGAGCTTTCCTGGAACATTTCAGTCCTTGGTAGTGCAACTGAATAAAACAATCAACTATGGGTGGCAAGGCACATACAGTTGTGGACATGTACAAATCAAGAGATGGATCCAAAAATAACAAAAATAAAACGAAAGGCTTTATCAATGCCTAGAAGCACAGTGAAGTCTATTAAGAAGTGGAAGGAACTTGGCACAACACAGACCCTCCCTTGATCAGGATGTTGCCCCAAACTGGATGAAAGAACCAGGAGGTCAGAGAGGATTCAAAGAGGTCTACAGCATCTGGGACTGGAGCACAGGTCCAGGTTAAAAGAAAAAATAGATGGGGCAAAATACCATCAAATTCTTTATGAAAATCTGCTTTCTGCTGACAGAAAGTTGTCAATGGGAAGAAAGTTTACCTTCCAACATAACAATGACCCAAAGCACACAGTGGTTGGAGGAGAAAGCAGGGAATGTCCACCAATGAGCACACAGAAGGTCCGTTTTAAAATCGCCTGCTTTTAATTTGTGCAAATTTTTCAACAACAGAATTAAAATCTACATTGAAGTCTCTCTCAATGGACAGTATTGCTAGGTTACTCAGTCTTTCTTGGCTCATTGTAGATCTTTGATATGTTTTGGATTAGTTTAAGTTTTGAGAAACTTCTTTCACAACTGGCAGTAGAAACAGTAATAGTAAGAAAGATTCTTAATGTCACAACAAAGTTAGTTAAACTCTCTTGCAACTTCCACTTGTACACCCACCAAAGCAAATCTAAAGCAGACCAGTTTTCAACCTGCACATCAGGATTGACTTCCTTATATAAGACAATGTGGTGCCGAAGTCGACTTATTTCAGTGATCATAGATGCAGCATTCAACTCCGTGTACTGAGCACACGTGTGCTGAATTTGTTCATTAATTAAATCATCTTTTCTGGTATCCAGCAATATTTCGATTTGCAAGAAAGCAAATCGCTGGGGAAGCATATTCATCTGCATTGTACGTTTTGTAATTTCTGCATTAAGCTTATCAATTGCTTCCAGTTGTTCTCTGCTTGTTTCTTGTATTAAGGTTAAGCCAGCATCGCAACTCTGCTCTCCAGCCATCTTCTTACGTCTTCCAATTCTTCTCTCTGTAGAAATGCAATATGTTTTGCATACCTGCAGAGCTTTCTCAGTTGCCTTTGACACCAGACAATCTCGTTTTTCCTGGCAAAATAAAGCCAATGCTTTCAACTTTTGCACACATTGATCAAGCGCAAGTCCTTCTTGCTGCAGGTAGATCTGAGTATCATTCACTTCGGTTAGTACTGGGCTCCAAATATGCAAGAAAGAGAAAAAAAGATAGGTCATGATGCAAACTAACAGACTTCCTGCATCACCCTTGGTTTCAGAGGTTTCTTCTGGCCCATCTCTCAACACTTCCAAAGCTTCTATTTTTTCTTCTGGATGCTCAGCTAGTACGCGTACAGCTTCATGCTTTGAACTCCATCTTGTGTCACATGATCGCTTTACATGAATTGGTACATGCTTCTTAAGGACATCCCACCTATGGGTGGAGCTTGAGAAGAATGCATACACTTTTTCCACAGTGCCAAAGAAAGTCACAGACTTTGTCCCAACACCAACTGCATGAACCCCAGCAAGATTGGGAGAGTGATTGTTACATGGCACAAACACTGCTTTGGGATTCATATCCAAAATACATTTCTGTACACCACTAATGTGTCCAGCCATAGTTGCAGCATTGTCGTATCCTTGGCCATAGCAATGCTCCAGTTTAAGGCCATCTGCTTGCAACTTGTCACAAATTTGTTTAGTAATGACATCAGCCGATTTCCCATATAACTGAATAAAGTCAATGAAAGACTCTATCACATGGACTTCTGTATCTGCAATGTGCACATATCGAATCACTTGGGACATTTGGTCAGTGTGAGAAATATCCGGAGTGCTGTCGAACATCATAGCAAAATACTTGGCCTTTGTGATTTTTTCAAAGATGGCTGTTCTAATGTGATCGCCGAGCAGGCTAATGAACTCATTCTGGCTCTGTGGAGAGAGATAGGACACAACATAGCCATCTGTCTGATTAACTTTATGAAGATGTTGTTTTGCAACTGGGTCGTATTTGGCAAGTAACTTGAAAGTTTCTAAAAAATTTCCACAGTTACCATCGTTGTTTAGATTTTCAGAGTGCCCACGTAAGGGTAAGGTTTGCCTGGCTAGATACAGCACACAATCCAGTATTCTGACTAAGATTGCCTTCCATTTGTCAAATGACCTCCGTTGTGCAAGCTGGGTAGCAGCATCAAAAGTCACCTGTTTCTGCAGCCGCATTTCAAATTCTTTCCACATTGTAAATGCGCTGAAGTGATATGAACTGTGCTCGTGCTCTAGTAATCTGGGGTTTAGCTTTCTCCATGCATTAAAGCCACTTGGCTTTCCAAAACAACTTTTCCCTTTAACCTTCTGAAAAAGTATGCAAGGAAAGCAATATGCATCGTTGTTTACCGGAGAAAACACCAACCATGTCCTTAACACAGTCTCACCATTCTCTAAATTCATGTAGAACCAGTCTTTGGAAAATGACCTGCCATGACTGTCTCTTGGAAACAATGCATCCTTATTCTGCAGTTCCACTGTTCCTCGCTTGACAAGTTCAGTTTTCAAAGTTTCATCTACAGTTTTAGGCCAATAGCCAATATCAGTGAAAACTTTTTCATCAATATTTTCTGGCAGAATATTTGGCTGAGTAGAAACATCCTCAGGCAAGGCTGTCTCTGCTCTTAAAGCAAGAACAGAATTGTCCACAGAAACTGGATCGGGGACATGAGTCTCCTGTGGTGCTGCTGATGAGCATGCTGTAGTTTCAGCAGCATTCACAACAAGAAACCTGTTAAGGCTTCCAGCTAGCTTAACCTGTTGCTCTTTCTCTATCTTCCTCCTTTTCCTGCCTTGTGCACCTGATTCTTTTTTGTTTGGCATGGTATATATTGAGTAGTATTTTGAAAAATCTAAAAAAAAAAAAAATAAGTGTAATCACTTTCTTGCCTTGCTGCACTTTTACCACTCCTTCATTGTATAACTATTTCTTTTTACTTTCACTGTAATGTTTATTCACCTTTATGCCTATTGCCTTGCTCTTTTTGCTGCTTAAAAAAAAAAAAAGTACCTCTTCAGCCTGTGTAGACCACTGGGACAACTCACATAAAATACTCCACAGGTGCTACACACTATAGACCCCACATTATCGCCATTATGTTGGAGGGAATGCCATCACAATGGCAACCTGTTACATATAATATGGCACTGCAAAGCCTTACAAACCTTCTGGAAGGATGTATTCTCCCTACTATCGAAGACTACCAAAACAATGTGTACTCCCTCCCCAGCACTAGCGTTAATAAGCCTGGGGATAGACACTTTTCCCTTCCTACACATTTTTTTTCTAACACCCTAGAGAATAAACTGGCGGTCGTTGCAATACTTTCTGTCACACCGTATTTGCTCAGCGGTCTTACAAGCGCACTTTTTTGTAAAAAAATTCACTTTTTGAATTATAAAATAAGACAATAGTAAAGGTAGCCCAATTTTTGTTTTAGATTGTGAAAGATAATGTTACGCCGAGTAAATTGATACCCAACATGTCACGCTTCAAAATTGCGCCCACTCGTGGAATGGCGTCAAACTTTTACCCTTAAAAAACTTCAAAGTTTAAAAAAAAAAAAATATTATCTATATATATATATATATATATATATATATATATATATATATATAAATATAAAATTTACTAGACCACTGGGTCAACTTCTGTCAAGCCGTAACAGCCACATATGGATCAAAATCTGGCTGGTCCCTGCTGAACCAAACAAACTTCAATCCATCTATGCAGTTTTGCGGATGCTCTGATCCAGTTGTCTAGCCAATACACATATGACCCTGTCCCTTGTCAAAGTCAATTACTTTTCCATTGTTCTCCTCTCAACACATCATACTACACTACACTGACCACTATACTTACCACCATACTACACTATACTGACCACCATACTACACTACACTGACCACCATACTACACTACACTGACCACCATACTACACTACACTGACCACCATACTACACTACACTGACCACCATACTACACTACACTGATCACCATACTACACTACACTGACCACTATACTACACTATACTGACCACCATACTACTCTATACTGACCACCATACTACTCTATACTGACCACTATACTACACTACACTGACCACCATACTACACTATACTGACCACCATACTACTCTATACTGACCACCATACTATACTACACTGACCACCATACTACTCTATACTGACCACCATATACTACACTATACTGACACCACTATACTACACTGACCACCATACTACACTATACTGTTGTCCACTATATACTACACTGACTGACCACCCCCTGCACCCCCCATGCTACGCCACTGAGAGGGACAGGGGGACTTTATTCCAAATTAGAGACAGTCCCTTGAAATCAGGAACAATTGGGAGCTATGCTATAGGTACATATTTTATGCAGGATCTTCTGCTTGCTCTGCCAGGAAGAATCTTTATTCATACAGAAAATGCACATAAACCTGTGTAAATGAGCCTAAAGCAACCAATCCATTTTCAGCTCTTCCCTCCAATGACTGCAATAAGCTGAAATCTGGTTGAATATGAGCCATGGCCCAACTTAAAAACAAATACTCCAGATGTGGACACCCCCCCATTTCACCCTGACATAACTCATCATCACTGTATTGAATCCAACAAGCCAACCAGCTCCTATATCTTTCTTTTAGCATCTGTAGGGGTTATTCACAATGGTGGGCCTGGGCATTTAAAAAGGATCAAGATACTATAATATTAAGCCTCTATGTAGGTAAGCATATAGACAAGCATATAGACAATGCAGTCAAGACCAGCTTCAAAAACGAGCCTAATGCTGCGTACACACGAGCGGACTTTACGGCAGACTTTGCCCGGCGGACTTTTCAACGGACTTTCTGAACGAACGAACTTGCCTACACACAATCCACCAAAGTCCGTGATGACGTACGACCGGACTGAAACAAGGAAGTTCATAGCCAGTAGCCAATAGCTGCCCTAGCGTGGGTTTTTGTCCGTCGAACTAGCATACAGACGGCGGACTTTTTGACCGGACTCGATTTCAATAGATTAATTTAAAACATGTTTCAAATCTAAGTCCGTCCAACTTTTGAGAAAACAAAGTCCGCTGGAGCCCACACACTATCGAATTGTCCGGCGAAATCCAGTCCGCCGAGCAAAGTCTGCCGTAAAGTCCGCTCGTGTGTACGCGGCATCAGCCTTTTGACCTTCCTGGGTGACATTGGATAAATTGTCTTGGGTCACACATAACATACACTAACAAGGAGGATAATGAAAAGGGAAGAACTCCGCGCTATGGGTGAAATGTACAAAATAGCTGCTCCCCTCAAAGTGCTTAGTGAGCAAGCTTTGAGCTAGTGGGGGGTTTATAAAAATAAGGGGGCGCTTAGTAATAAATAATAAATTAACAATTAATTGATCAATAATACATAATCGTTGTGAACAATACTGAACAGATATCAACATGAAATAAATATAATATAATGTGTATTTATTTCATGTTGATATCTGTTCAGTATTGTTCACAACGATTATGTATTATTGATCACTGTTAATTTATTATTTATTACTAAGCGCCCCCTTATTTTTATACACCCCCCAACAAGGAGGATAAAACAATCCAAAATTCTATATACAATACTTTGCGCTCCTGGAAGTAAGAGATACACAGGCCAATATTATTATGATAAGCTGCTGATTAACCACAGGCGCGCGCAGATGTACGCTGGCAGAATGGCACGGCTGGGCAAATGGGCCTACCTGTAAGTCCCATTGAATTTCCCGCCGTGCCATTGCGTCTGCGTGTCTGCGCCGCTGCCGGCGCGCGCCGGCCGGGAGCTCTGTGAGTTGGCTGGCGGGTCCCGCGGACTCGATCGCCGTGGGGATACCCGCGATCGCCTCACGAAGAGGATGAACGGGGAGATACTGATATAAACAAGCATCTCCCCGTTCTGCCTAGTGACAGTGTCACTGATCACCGCTCCCTGTCATCCGGAGCAGAGAACAGTGACGTGTCACAGCTAGCCCATCCCCCCAACAGCTAGAATCACTCCCTAGTACCGACTTAACCCCTCCCCGCCCCCTGGTGTTTAACCCCTTCACTGCCAGTTTTATTTACACAGTAATCAGTGCATTTTTATAGCACTGATTGCTGTATAAATGACAATGGTCCCAAATATGTGTCAAAAATGTCCGATGTGTCCGCCATAATGTCGCAGTCACAATAAAAATCTCTGATCGCCGCCATTACTAGTAAAAAAAAAAGATTAATAAAAATGCCATAAAACTATCCCCTATTTTGTAAACGCTATAACTTTTGCGCAAACTAATCAATAAACGCTTATTGTGATTTTTTTTTTACCAAAAATATGTAGAAGAATACGTATCGGCCTAAACCTGAGGAAAAAAAATGTTTTTTTTAATTATTTTTTGGGGGATATTTATTATAGCAAAAAGTAAAAAATAATGCATTTTTTTAAAAATTGTCGCTATTTTTTTGTTTATAGCACAAAAAATAAAAACCACAGAGGTGATCAAATGCCACCAAAAGAAAGCTGTATTTCACACTGGGGTGGTTTGCAGGCGCTATTGCGCTAATAATAGCGCCCGCAAACCGTCCCGAAACAGCTGCTGCTGTCTCTCCAGTGTGAAAGCCCCGAGGCTTTTACACTGGAGTGGTGCGGGAAAAAAGTCCTGCTAGCAGCATCTTTGGAGCGGTGAAGGAGCAGTGTATACCGCTCCTTCACTGCTTCTGCCCATTGAAATCAATGGGACAGCGCGGCTATACCGCTGGCAAAGCGCCTCTGCAGAGGCGCTTTGCAGTGGTTGTTAACCCTTTCTCAGCTGCTAGCGGGGGGTAAAACCGCCCCCGCTAGCGGCCGAATACCGACGGTAAAGTGCCGCTTGCAATAGCAACGCTTTACCGCCGCCGCCGCCCCCGCCCCAGTGTGAAATGGGCCTAAGAAAATGATAAACAATGCAGTGGTGATATATTGTAGTGATGTGTTTACTATTTTATTTTATGTCATGATGTGCATTTTTATGGACACTGTCAGTGAATGAGAGAAAGAGATTAATACTGTATGCAGCTGCAGGATAGTGTAGTGAAAGTCTTTCACGTTTAAAGCCATGAGAAGGGAAGAGAAACTCATTGGAGGACTGGCTGACCCCACCCTACATACTACACTGTCCTGAATACAGTATTTATCTCTTTCTCTCCCATCCCCCGGGACCCCCCCCCGCCTCTGGGGCCAGTAATACGAATTGAGGGAGTCTCAGTCTCACACACCTTGTCCTGCCTGTGCCTGGATCGGTTCCGATTCCCCGGAGGCTAAGAGAAGAAGACAGCGGCCGCGATAGGGTCATGTGCGGAGGCGGGACTTCAGGAGCGCTCACATGACCCCCATGCGGCCAATCACAGGGCGCCAGATACTTAACATGGCGGCCGCAGCGCAGGGGACACAGGAACATAAAATTAGGAGGCGGCAGCCGGTAATGAAACTACTGGCACAAAATTGCGCCCCCCTAAATGTACCGCCCGGGGCCACGGCACCCCCCACACCCCCCACGCTACGCCACTGGGTCCAGAAGTCCAAGAGATCATGAACAGCAGCAGATGACATCTATGTCCCCAGGCTGTGGTCATACAAGAGCCTGCATCTTTTGTCAGACCATACTGAACCCAGGCCATCACTTTCTTGTCTTCCTTCCACTCTGCCTTCCAGGCTGTGTCTGTGGTGTTGGAGTTGTGGCAGGAGGAGGATGATGCAACTCACACAGGTGGGTATTGGTTGTGATTTTGCCCCTCAACCCCTTATTTACTGTTTTATAAATGATTTCCTCACACATGAGGCGTTGGCCCTCCTGCATGTCCTGCAGTTTGGTGGCAGCCATGGAGGCAAAGGCCTCTTTATGAGTGGGGGTAGCTCTGAGGGACGCAGAAGCCTCCTGAATCAGCCTGAGCGCTGACTCCTCCACATTACTACCCTTCCTGGTTCTTTTGTTTGGAAGGTGGAGGGGAGGAACCTGCGATTCTGTGAGGCTCCTACTGGGCCCTGCCGCCTCCTGGCTGCCTCATTCCACAGCCTCCTCCTGTGTGCCACATTCCACAGCCTCCTCCTCGCTGAGGTCTTCCTGTGTATGAAAAAGGGACATGGTTTTAGTTTTTTCTTCATCAATCACACACAATTTTCATCTCAGGACTGTTGCAAATTGAATGTTAATAAATAGAAAAGACTATTATTCTGAGCCCAGCATTTTTCATTCTTATCACAATTATTTTTACTCTCTACTGTCTTATTGATATGTAAACACCTTTACTAGATCAGCAATTAGTGATCAATAATAACATCTAGTAAACATAATTTATGTTTTGCCAAGAAATATGTAGAACAATGCTATACCTGACTCAAGCTGGGCTCCTCCACTTCTTCCTGGCTGGAAGTCCGAGGTTGGACATCGGAAGCCTCAGCTGGGGTGGAAGATAGGATGGAAGGAAGAGTGGAAGGAAGGGTTGAGAGGGATTCCCTGACTTCAGTCTGGTCTGACAGAAATCTCAGTCTCTCATAGTATCACAGCCTGGGGACATAAATGTCATCTGCTGCAGCTCCAGATCTCTGGGAATCCTGGACCTTCTTGCGCTCCCTAGATATGTGCTCCTCAGGCCACCAATTTTGGCTTTTAAATAGGGGATGGTTGCCGTGGGGACCAGTGGCTTCACCAACCCCAGCAGTTTCTCCAGCCCTGCCTGCCTCTTTTGTTTATGATTATAATGCGGGTGTTTCACCTGCCACAGACAGGGCAACTCCCTGTACTTGTCTATGAACAGGGGGAGAAAGTTGTGATCATTGAAGCCATCCATTTTTTCTGCAAGACACAACACAAGACAAACCCTAATGTCAGGCTAAAGTCTCCTAATCTTGTCCCAACATAGGCCTCAATCTATAAGCAGTATAGGCCCAGGTTAAATTTATACCTTCGTTATCCTTATCGGTGCTTTTGATACTCCTTCCTCTGCTCACAGATCGTACGTACAACGCACGCGTGTTACGCTTTATATACACTGCGCATGCGTGAAACTCCGCTTGCCCCTGACATTCTTTCTAGTCTATTCCCCGCCCCTTCTCTTTCGGTGCAGTGGGGGAGAGCACATGGCGGAGAGACAACAGGTGCATGATAATAGCAGCAACGAGGAGGAGGAGGAAAGCCCGGAGCCAGAAACGTCATGATCCCGGAGGAGATTTAAGGCATCAAATATGTCTTTGTTGAGATGGTGGAGATGGTGGACATATTGAAGAGGGCCGACTATGATGGGAAGTATGGACCTTACCCCAACCCAAATGTGAGAAAAGCCAAGATCATGGCTAAAGTTGTGAAGAGTCTGCAGAAGAATTTTGGGGTACAGCGATCCAATGATCAACTGAGGAAACGGTGGTCGGACCTCAAATTAAGGGAGCACGATCAGTATAGAGGATCAGGAGAGTGCTTCAAAAAAGAAAGTAGTTGTCCTGTGTTCTTATTCGTTATTTTTATAACGTTCGTGCTGCTCCATGTGCTTTTCTTTACTGTTGTACATTTTAAAATGGCAACTTTCATGTTCATGGGCACATTATTAAGTCGTAGGAAACATTGTTCATTCGGCCACTAAAATACGATGTTTTGGCCAGATGCAGTTCAATACGGTTTTTCGGGCCTACTTCTATTAATAAAAGTTTGCTGTCTAGATGGGTTTGTAACTAGAATGAAATGCTAACTAGATTCTGTGTAAGGAGAGGACACTCAGTAGCTGTTTACACATCTGGACGCTGGAGCACTAGTGTGGGACAAAAGAACACCCTTTTTATCAGGGGGTCCCACACAGGTGCTCCAGTGGATACTATAGAGGGGTCTCCATCTGTGAAGCTTAATCAAAACAGGTAAGTATTCAAGCTTTACAAAGGACAAAAAAAATTCTTCAGCTTGGAACTCTGCCAAAACAGACAATTGTACCCCACTTCCAAACAATGTTTCATATTACTATTTCTGCCATCAAATATCCGTGTGCTAAGTATACCTATTTTTGTTCACATAGGGGAGAAAAAACTCATCAGAGGAGACCAGGGACCCCCCCACCTCAGGAAGAAGGGGAAATCCCCCAAACCCAAGGAGGAGGAGGAAGACGTTGTAGAAATTGTCACCACTACAACAGGTGAGTGTCTGCGACCACAGCTTCAGGTAAGAGATGGATGCCTACATATTTATAATACATGGTGTTTTTTTGTTTTTTTTGCAGGTGATTGTGATGTTGTGGAAGAGGAATGTCATTTCACCAGTGAAAGTGTCCAGATCCTCATCAGGGAGATAATGGGGTGTAATCGAGATTTAGAAAACATAAAGCAAAACATCAATGATGTTCAAAACAAAATGAAGAACATCATTGATGTTCACCCAGAATGCACCCAGAAATCCCTAAAATTCTTCTGTTTTTTGTGCCAAAATTTTTTTATGTATGTTAAAAGTCAAATTTAAAAGATGCAGAGTGTGTCAACATGTGCTATCTGCCATCACAGGAGATCAATGTATGCGTTTGGTGGGTACAACCCCTTCCTCAATAATAAAGTAGCTGAGAGGAAGGGGTTGCACCCACAAAACACGTCCATTGATTCCCCATGATGGCAGCTAGCACATGTTGACATTAGGCAATTTGTGTGCATCTTCTAAATTTGGCTTTTACAGGGGTGACATCACCCCATCTGCTGAACACATTATCAAACACAGTTTGTACGTACTCATGTCTGATATTGCCTTCACTTTATAAAAGTTGAACTTTGTAAGTTCCATAGTTGTGTATTGTTTTATGGGTTTAAACATAAAAGGCCATTTCTACTTAATGTGACCTTTAAAAATGTTATACAACAAACATGTTGGTTTGTTTAAAAACCCTTTTTATAAATGCACATGTGATTGTGCTTTGATTAAAAAGATTGATAATCAACAATGTGTGGCCTCTTCTTTCAATGCTCCAAAACATTTTTTGTAGTAAAGTTGTTGGTTTCAGTGACAATGTGGGTTATTTACTAAAGGCAAATCCACTTTGCACTACAAGTGCAGTTTCAGTGCAGTCTCAAGTGCACTTGTAGTGCAAAGTGTATTTTCCTTTATTAAATAACACCCAACAGTGCTTTCTAATTTTACACAATCACACTATTTTCATGACTCCCCAAATTTCAGTCATGGTGTTAAAAATTATTAATATTTTTGTCAGTAATGCATTACATTAACAACAAAAAAAAAGGTGTGTGTGTAGCAGACACACAACATAATAATAATAGTTAGCCGAAGAAGAGATTGTCACCTCATGTGTCAACGAAATTTAATTTGCACTGTTGAACAAAAAGGCCAAAAAATTAGAACATTAATAAAACATAACCGTGGAGACAGCTAAAAGAAAGCCAAGCAGTAAATCAAGGCAAATATTTCTTCAGTTTCAAATATATTTTTATTTAAAAAATGTCTCAGACATTGTCTGGCATATCGATGGCCCCCCTACCTGCAAAGTATTCCATGTATCTTATATGGACCTCGCGGGCACTCTGGGAGGGCAAGCCAGGACGGCCAGTTTCAAGCACCTTCAGGGTTGGTTCATTAATATGAATTCCGGCCTCAGGCCCAACTGAGGCAGCATAGTTTAAAGAATTCCTCCTTAAAAAGTTGTGGAGAACACAGCAACACAGGATGATGTGATTGAGTTTATATTCCGCCATGTGTATGGGTGTAAGAAATAAGTGGAACCGGCTGGCCATTATTCCAAACGTGTTCTCCACCACTCTTCTGGCTCTGGCCATCCAGTAATTAAAAACCCTCTGGTCCGGGGTGAGGGTCCTCATAGGGAATGGCCGCATAAGATGGCCCCCCAGTGCAGACACTTCATCCACAACGAAGACGAATAAGAGTCCTTCCGCATTGTCTTCTGGAGGTGGCAAGCCCAAGCTGCCATTCTGGAGACGCCTGTAGAACTCAGTCTGAGCGATGACTCCACCATCTGACATCCGGCCTATCTTCCCCACGTCCACATACAGGAACTCCTAAGTAGCCGACACCACCGCCGACATCACAATACTATTGAACCCCTTGTAGTTGTAATAGTATGACCCCGAGTTGGGGGGTGGGACGATGTGGACGTGTTTCCCATCAATTGCCCTCCACAGTTGGGAAAGTCTGTTTTGCTTGCCTCTATCTAGCAAGGTTCCTCTGTGGTATAAGCAAGGAAGCTGAGATTTCTGCAGTGTGTAAATGTGCTTTACTATACAATGATGTTGTACATACAAAAACTATTACAATATTAGGAATACAATACAAGACTGACAGATATCTATAACAAGCAAAATGCCTAGCACAGCTTATGGTCTATAACAGTACAAATACACTTAAAGGTTATTTATCTTCTGTTACTGTATGTTTGTGATCTCCACTGGCAATGATTCTCCTGGAGCATCAGGCAAGTTTCTTCTATCACGAGTGGCTTCTGATGTTACAGCATGATGGTCTGTGTGTGTGTGTGTGTGTGTGTGTGTGTGTGTGTGTGTCTGTATCTGTCCCTACGCACCCCTTTTATGTGTCAGGCTGTTTACCATAGTTACAAAACAACAGAAAACATGCCTGTTTACTGTAGCTGTAGAAACAATGGACTGTTGCAAACTGTCAATTGAATACAAAAATGGTATCTACATACCATTGTTTAATCAAGCCAACACCTGACAGTAATCTAACAGTCATTCTTTCAGTTTGAGAGCTGAAAGAACCTCAGACAAGTACATTTCTTATTTGTAGCTATAGAGACAATAGCCTGTTAATGGAACTGTCAATTGAATACAACAATGATATTACCCCCGTTGTATAAAACAGCATTTGTTTGAGAAATCTACTCAAGCCAAAAAACTGACAATATCTCTATGACCAACCACTATTGTGTAATGTTATGTCCCATGTATCGTAAGTCTGATTAATAAAAAAAAAATCATATTGTAACAAACGCAACACATCCGCCCTAGATTTTTTTTTTCCTTTCAGACTCCATACAGAAAATTACTTCATTATTATAAAAAACTCATTTTAAACATTCATTTTCCTTGAATGCAACACCTCCCATATTTCTGTCATTGAAAAGGTGTCTAAAAAAGTTCATTAAAAAGTCCATTCTAAAGTTCTTTAGAAAGTCCAGGCTTGTAATTCATCAAAGGCCTTGCTCTCCACAGCTCTTGCGATCTTCCGTCATTCTTTCCATCATGTCCTATGGATCAAATTGGAGACAGCCTGTGGAGTGGAAAACAAAGCAGATTATCTGTTCCTTCTAATAATACATAAACAGTAGATCCAAGCCCTTCAGCTACAATCTCTCCTCTAAATGGCTTCTTGCCTGGATATCTGACTAACACTTTGCCCCCTGCCTGTACCCACTTATGAACCTCCCAAAGAACATCAATAGGGAGGAGAGGAAATATACTGATATTTCCCAGAAGATCACTGCTGTTTATTTTGGAAGGTATCCACTAACCAGTCAGAGTCCCAACCACTGTCTTGAAGCTCATCTGTCAATGCAAATGTAACTTCAAACCTTCCTGCCAGATTCCCTCTCATTCCTAGATAGGCTTCAGCTTCAGATACGTCACTCTTGGTTTCTATGTCATGGGAAGCAGTAACATGGTATCTGTTAAGCCCTGTTCTTTCAGGAACCTTACATAAATACTGAACTCTGCACTCCAGCTGTGGAATCTGTGCCCCAGCCCCTACCATCCTCTCATATGGTGTGCTTTTGGCTATTGGCCTAGAATTTAACAATATGACTGCCTGTGTGAGGACCCAATCCCACCCCCTTAGTGTATGTGTGGGTGTAAGTTTGCATATCTGGTCCTTCAATAGCCCGTTGTATCTTTCAATCAAACCAGCTGCCTGTGGATGGTATGGGATGTGGCACAATCAGTACACTCCAGAATCTTTGGCCCACTGCTGTACTGTTGATCCAGTGAAGTGTGAGCCATTATCACTTTGGACTTGTTTGGGACAACCATAAGCAATGACAAGTTTCTGGAGCAGTTGAAGCGTTGCGGCTTGATCTGCACATTTGCAGGGATGAACAAGCATAAGTCCTGAATAGGTGTCCACTGCAGTGCAACAATATCTCAGTCCATTATTTCCCCGGGGCCGGGGACCGATGAAATCGATCTGCCAGATCTCTGCATGCCTCTCACCCCTCTTAATCGACCGGGTGGAGTACTTTTGCATTGGCCATTGTCGCACTTCTCCACACACTGTACAGTTCCCTATTACAGTCTTTATCATGTCCATGGATATAGACAATCCTCTCTGCTGTGCCCATTCATATGTTGCTTTCTGCCCCAAATGTCCAGATTGCTTGTAGGCCCAGTTGGCCAAGTTCATCAAGACAGGATCAGTTGGCACAACTGCCTTCGCTTTGGCGATTTCATCTGCAACTCTGTTATAGTTCTCAAAGTCTGGGACTAGGGGCACATGTGCATCAACATGACCCATTTTCATGGTGCGGGAGTGAGCTTCCTTCCAGATGTAGTCCCAGACTTCCTTGCCTCCCCACACCACCTTTCCATGAATCATCCATTCATTGGACTTCCACGTGGGCATTCAAGTTGTCAGTCCTTTAAAAACCACCCAGCTGTCAGTGTAGATAGTGACATGGGAAGAAGGATCCTCCTGAAGAGTCATCACCACAGCTTTCAACTCTGCATACTGACTGGACCCTCCAATTCCGGTCTCCTGCAGGACTGTATCTGTACTTGGGTTGTAGGCTGCTGCAGTCCATTTACGTCCAGACGAGCTGACTATGGCTGAACCATTAGTGAACCATGCTGACTCCTTCATGTCTTCTGACAGAGACTCAAAGGGTGGAGCCTCTTGAATGGGGGATGACTGCAGCACAAGAATTTCTTCTTCTGGCCGGGTGCTGGCAAAAGTGACAAGCCCAGCCAACTGTTTTGAAATGTGTCTAACATCCCCAGCTGCAATACCCCTTCTTTCTTGAAGGTACCACTTCCATTTCATCAGTGTCTGGTTCTGGGCTACAGCTGCCCTAGTGGTCAGTCCATTATCTCTCACCCATCCTGCTATTGGCAATGCAGTATGGATGGTGACTGTGTCCTTTCCTGTAATGGTCTCTACATGTTGAAGTGCTGTGTAGGCCCCAAACAGGTACTTCTCTAGGGGCATGTATCTCTTCTGTGCCCCTGTCAGTTGTTTGGACCAAAATCCAATGAGTATTGCTGTTAGTCCTTTCTTTTCATTTGGCTGCCACAGACCCCAAGATATGGTACCATTCTGCTCCACTACATCCATCTGAAATGGTACTCCTTGTCTCACGGGTCCTAATCCCTGATGCTGCAAAATAGCTTCTTTAGCAGCCAAGAATGCGGTCTGCTGCTCTGAACCCCATGAGAACTCAGTCTTTTTTCTGGTGACATTATATATAGGCCTCATAATCAGTCCAAGATGTGGGATGAACGATCTCCAGAACCCCACAACTCCAATGAACTTCTGTGCCTCCTTTTTGGTAGTAGGGGGCGACAGCGCCTGGATAGTTTGCACAACTGTCTCTGGAATTTTCCTCTGCGGCCCAGTCCACATCATTCCCAGGAATTTCACTTCTGTGGCAGGTCCTTGGACTTTGTCTCTGTTGATAGCCCACCCTCTGTTCTCCAAGTGCTCTATCAGCAGGTGCAGTGCTTCAGTTACATCTTCTTTTGTCCCAGAGATCTTGATGTCATCATGAGTGAAACACAGCGACTTTCAAATTCAGGGTACTTAAATTCTCGGGCAATCAGTCCATGACAAATCGTTAGAGAATGAAGATAGCCTTGCGGAAGGACAGTGAAAGTGTACTGGCGGCCGTCCCACACCATAGCAAACTGTCTTGACACTCTATTAAAATCGAAAAGAAAGCATTAGCCAGGTCTATCACAGCATGATATTCTCCTGCATTTTTGCAATTTTCTCAACAATTGAGATCATATCTGGTACAGCTGACTTGAATGGAGGTGCCACTTTGTTTAGACCTCTGTAATCCACAGTCATTCTATATGTCCCATCAGGTTTTTTTACTGGGAACACCGGAGACGAGAAAGGACTTACAGCAGGTCTAAGGATCCCTACTCTCAAAAGTTCTTGAATAGTCTCCCCAATTTCTTTGTGGCCTCCAGGAAGTCTGTACTGCTTGAGACAGACTGGCTTCTCTGGTGGAGGAATGTAGACAGGGGTCCATTTCTCATGACCTCTGACCACAGCCTTCACCGCCCTAACCAGATACGCTTTATCAAGATACCCGAATGTGAATGTACCTCTTTCAGTCTGAATTGACTGACCTTGAAGTACATCCATCCCAAGAATATTTTCAGGTAACTCTAATACCAAAACATTTGTCATAAATCCTGATCCCTTGCCAATAGCCAATTTCACCCATATCCTAACTGCTGGTGTAGTTTGCCCTCCCAAACCTTCTACATAAATCAATTCTCCTTTGTGATGGGAAGGATTTCCTTGCAAAAATGTAACTTCGGCTCCACTATCAACTAAAGCCATTACATGTGTAGGAGAAGATGACTTCCCCCACCATACAGTGACAGGTGCATATGGGTGTTGGTCTCCTGCTGTCACTGCCCTCACGGCTATTACAGGAGACTCATCTTCCCTTCATAAAGGATAAGGAACCTCCCAATCCCCTTTTCTGATTCTCTCTAATTCCTCCCCAGGATAAAGGGATTTGGGTTTGGGTTCATGTTCAGTTTTGGGAATTGGTTTGGGGCTAACAGGAGGGGTCTGTTCTGTTTCCTCTAAGTCTAGGCTGATGTTATCTTCACTAGGAGTAGTGTTTTTAACCCTGACAGTTTTCCCTACTAAATGTTTCCACCTCTTCAGCATTTCTGCAATAGAAATCCCATCTATCTCATCTTTAGGTACTCCTGCCTTTAATAAGTCCACCCACATTTCTTTACTAGAAATAACTACCCTGGTTTTCTCTTTACCTCCTGTCTTTTCTACCCTATTCCCTTTCTTCTCTGTTCTTTTCTGCTTATATTCTTCCTGTCTGGCCTTGACCTTATCTACTGCCCTGACAGGTTTTGTTTTAGTCTCCTCTAGCTCCCCCAACTGGCTTAAAAGGGTTGTGGCTTCATGAATCTTGCTGTTTAATCCCAGGTCTCCCAGCAAGGACAATAATGGAGCCCTGAGACTAAATGGTGCAGACTTCATCAGCTTAGAGCGCAGAGCAAACGTAAAGGGTTCCATATCTGGACCCATCCATTCTGGAAACGTATTTAATCCGGTTATACAACCCATCTCATGTAACCTGGAAATACCCTCTCCTATTGATCTCCAGGGGTAGGTATTTTCCAGGTCAGTAGGACTAGCGTATACTCTGACTTTTCCATCTCTCACGAGGTCTAACAGTGAAAAGTTCACGCTAAACTCTAGGGCTTTTCGCATTGCCTGACGCAATTGTGGATCATGAGTTAACACTCCCATAGTCACTGCTTCCTTACCTGACAAAACAACACTGTCTGCCCCTTCATCCCATAAGCGTAGGAGCCAACTCACTAGGGGCTCCCCAGACCTTTGTTTGTATTGTTTTGCCAGCTCATGGAGTTCAGTTTGTGTAAACTCCCGTACTTCTTCAAATTCAACATCTCTGGGGTTGCGATAATGCACCTCCCCATCTGCCATATCCTCTCTATCATGTTGCTGTTTCCTATGCTTAGTAATGAGAGGTCTGGCATACTTTTTCTTTCGCACTAGCAGATCATCATGCAAAATATCAAACTCTATCTCCTCATCCTCATTTGAGGAGAGCACATCCTCACAATCCCTGGCTTTACTAACAGGTTTACGGCCCTTTCTTTTCCTTAAGGCATTAATTGATTTGGTCATGAGGGCTGCACACCGCTCTTGTAAATCATCAGCCCGACTAGCAGTTGAACGCACACACTCTGAAGCAACTGCTAGCTGGTCTTTTAATGCCTTAACTTCTGTCTCTGCCTTTTCCCTTCTCTGTGATTCGGTGTAAATAGCATTAAGGAAATACCAGCCCACTGTGGACACTGTCCTCTTCTCTTTTTTACTAAAATCCAACCCCTTAAGCCTAAAATCTACAAAATGATCTGAGACTTTATCACCCCAAGTCAGCTTCAAGGGAGAAGCATACTTCACAAATTCTTTAGCAAGAGGCTCCCACTCATTGTCTCTGGCCCAGATAGGTAAGCTGCACACTTCCTTCTGGCCTCCAGAACCCTCTGCAGCCTTGCTTTTCCAAACAGCATATGCAGCTTTTTACCTAGCACAAGCTACACAACACACTACAGAAAAAAAAGGTCTGCTTCAATTGAACTATAGCACAGATCGCGGCACGGGCCCCCAAATGTTTTGCTTGCATCTATCTAGCAAGGTTCCTCTGTGGTATAAGCAAGGAAGCTGAGATTTCTTCAGTGTGTAAATGTGCTTTACTATACAAAAATGCTGTACATACAAAAACTATTACAATATTAGGAATACAATACAAGACTGACAGATATCTATAACAAGCAAAATGCCTAGCACAGCTTATGGTCTATAACAGTACAAATACACTTAAAGGTTACTTATCTTCTGTTACTGTATGTTCGTGATCTCCATTGGCAACGATTCTCCTGGAGCATCAGGCAAGTTCCTTCTATCATGAGTGGCTTCTGATGTTACAGCATGATGGTGTGTGTGTGTGTGTGTCTGTGTCTGTCCCTACTCACCCCTTTTATGTGTCAGGCTGTTTACCATAGTTACCAAACAACAGAAAACATGCCTGTTTACTGTAGCTGTAGAAACAATGGACTGTTGCAAACTGTCAATTGCATACAAAAATGGTATCTACGTACCATTGTCTAATCAAGCCAACACCTGACAGTAATCTAACAGTCATTCTTTCAGTTTGAGAGCTGAAAGAACCTCAGATAAGTACATTTCTTACTTGTTTACTGTAGCTATAGAGACAATAGCCTGTTGATTGAACTGAAAATTGAATACAACAATGATATTTACCCCCATTGTATAAAACAGCATTTGTTTGAGAAATCTACTCAAGCCAAAAAACTGACAATATCTCTATGACCAACCACTATTGTGTAATGTTATGTCCCATGTATCGTAAGTCTGATTAAAAAAAAAAAAATCATATTGTAACAAATTCAACACAAAGTCCCACCGCTGGGCAAAGTGGGAGGCCACAGTCTGCCATTCCTGTTGTGTGGAAGGAAACTGTGGAGTCAAACAAGAAAAAAAAAAGTAGTAATTATGCACATGAACATTAAAAGCAGATTAAACACAAACATTCTTGGCCAACATCAGTATAACATTTATTTTAGGGAGTATTTAAAGACAAAAATATAAGGTCCACCTATCAGATTCCTCACCCCCTCTGATGGCCCATTGTTAATATGTTAGGGGGGGGAGATGTTTTGGACAGGTAACCCTCTCCACTTCATTGAGAGATGAATGCCTAAATAATGTGTATTAGTTTGGCCGGCCCCTCCTTACTTACACTATTGGCAGCCCACTGGGCAGGTAAGAAGTGTCATAATACAAAAATCTGAATACACACTGTACAAATTGGAGCACAATTTTAACATTCTGCAATTACCTATCAAGATAATAATAGGCTACAAAAACTTTAAAAAGTACCATTTGAAAGTATTCAGGCAGGCCCTTGCACTACAAGCTTTGAGGAATTCATCCATAAATCTGACCACAAAAGAGGTAGGTATAGTGTGTATGGGTTTGGCAAAGTCAGCAGATAGAGGATTGTTATGGGTTGACTTAGTGGTTGGGGGGGAGGGAAGGTTCCAAATGAGTTTGGGACCCAAAAAAAAGCCTCTGGCACTCTGCCAGAATTTAAGGACAAAAATAACATTTGTACACATTTTGGGGGGTGTTTAGGGTAAAGCACTACAATGGAGCTGACAAAATACATTGTTAAGTGACTAGACGAGGTGGATATAGGCTGGGGAGAGCATGCTGGGGAGGTTAGTGAAGGCAAATAAAAAAAACGTTAAAAAAATCCAGCATGCATGAGGATAAAGGGGGTATTCACAGCATATTACAGTCATGGTAATTAGGGAATGATGAAAGACAAAATATTATCAAACATTAAATACAATAAAATGTGATATTAAAGGATAAAAATCTTAACTTAATATAGTCCTTCTGCAGGACCTGGATGATGGCAGAACAGGTCTCTGGGATAATGATCCCCAGAGCCTGGGGAGAGATGCCTGTCGAGAACTTGAGGTCCTACAGGCTTCTCCCCATCGCCAAGTACCGCAACATGGCGACTAACCTCTGCTCCGGAGTGAGGGCTTGCTCATGCAGGTATCCTGCCTGCTGATATAAGGGGTCAGCAAAGCCAACAAACGGTGAAAAACGGGTCCGTCATCCTGAGAAAGTTCCTGAAATCGTCAGGATTATTCTCACAGATCTCACGGAGCAAAGGCATGTGACAGAATTGGTCACGCTGAAGCAACCAATTCTTGGTCCATGAACTCCTCTCCACCCTGTTCATGGACTGGACTTGTGTAAAAGTAAGAACCCCAACACGAAGCCCCTGCACAGCATAAACTCTACAATGAGTACGTACATGCAACATGGCTTCAAAACAGTTGGCTGGTCAGAACGAAGTAACAGAAAGCATTGAAGAACAGCAAGGCCTGTGAAGAGCGACCTGAAAATCAGCAACGAGTGGACAAGAACACAATGATAAATCAATGCAAACTCACTACACGCACTGAAGACCAGATACAAACCCACAAGCACAAACTGAACAGCATAAAAACGAACTGAAAACTGCGAGTCTGAAAAGGCGTGAATCATCTATCACCAAACTTTTACTAACCCCATTGGGCTGTTCAATCCCTAGCTTGGCACACAAGGCTGCTCTGTAAGTGTCACCACCACTGGTTGGGTCCTTGACTTGATCACCGTCTGAAGTTTCCCGATTCTCCACTGTGCTCGTTTTCTGAGAGTACTTGCTTCAGTTACTCACTTTGGTCCCTGGTAATAAGGTGGTTATTTGCTTAGTGGCAACAGCTTCCCTTCTACCTCCAACCACTGACAGGTTCTCCGGCCAACAGAACCGTCACTTCTGGTTGGACTGCAAGTTGCAATCCCAACCCTGCACTGCTCTCTTGCTTCTGGACACTCCCTTAGACAGCCTAGCAGCCAGATTCCCCTGGGATAGGCCCAATCTCTGGCCTAGCAGCCCCGGGCAACATGACACACATTCACCCAGACAGCCGTCCAGGTGGCACAGAACATAGGTCACTTGACTTCACCTAAATTAATAGGCTCTCCCAGCAGGCCAAGGGATTTAAGAAAACCCTGGCCCATTGGCTGAGATACCCCATATACCCATAACCTGACCTTGAGTTGCCCTTCTCATATCTAGTATCACCAAGTGCCCGGCCACCTAGTGGTAGAAGAGAAAAGTGCAACAAGGCCAAACTTAGAGAGAAATCTCTAACAATCAACCATGATAATTACTCCTGGCAAATAAATTTGTGAGAAGCATCCCTGCCTAAACTGCAGGGTGCTACATCTTCATGTGACAACACTGAAGAAATTACACTTTGCTACAATGTAAAGTAGTGAGTGTACAGCTTGAATAACAGTGTAACTTTGCTGTCTCCTCAAAATAACGCAACACACAGCCATTAATGTTTAAACCGCTGGCAACAAAGGTGAGTACACCCCTCAGCGAAAATATCCAAATTGGGCCCAATTAGCCATTTTCCCTCAATGGTGTCATGTGACTCGTTAGTGTTACAAGGTCTCAGGTGTGAATGGGGAGCAGGTGTGTTAATATTAATCATACTGGTCACTGGAAGTTCAACATGGCACCTCATGGCAAAGAACTCTCTGATGAGTTAACAAAAAAGAATTGCTGCTCTACATAAAGATGGCTTAGGCTATAAGAAGATTGCCAAGACCCTGAAACTGAGCTGCAGCAAGGTGGCCATACAGTGGTTTAACTGGACAGGTTCCACTCAGAACAGGCCTCGCCATGGTTGACCAAAGAAGTTGAGTGCACATGATCAGCATCATATCCAGAGTTTGTCTTTGGTAAATAGACGTATGAGTGATGCCAGCATTGCTGCAGAGGTTGAAGGGGTGGGGGGGTCAGCCTGTCAGTGCTCAGACCATATGCCGCACACTGCATCAAATTGTTCTGCATGGCTGTCATCCCAGAAGGAAGCCTCTTCTAAAGATGATGCACAAGAAAGCCCACAGTTTGCTGAAGACAAGCAGACTAAGGACATGGATTACTGGAACCATGTTCTGTGGTCTGATGAGACCAAGATAAACTTATTTGGTTCAGACCGGTGTCAAGCGTGTGTGGCAGCAACCAGGTGAGGAGTACAAAGACAAGTGTGTCTTGCCTACAATCAAGCATGGTGGTGGGAGTGTCATGGTCTGGGGCTGCACGAGTGCTGCCGACACTGGGGAGCTACAGTTCATTGAGGGAACCATGAATGCCAAGATGTTCTGTGACATACTGAAGCAGAGCATGATCCCCTCCCTCCGGAGACTGGGCCGCAGGCAGTATTCCAACATCATAACGACCTCAAACACACCTCCAAGATGACCACTGTCTTGCTAAAGAAGCTGAGGGTAAAGGTGATGGACTGGCCAAGAATGTCTCCAGACCTAAACCCTATTGAGCATCTGTGGGGCATCCTTAAATGGAAGGTGGAGGAGCGCAAGGTCTCTAACAATCACCAGCTCTATGATGTCGTCATGGAGGAGTGGAAGAGGAATCCAGTGGCAACCTGTGAAGTTCTGGTGAACTCCATGCCCAAGAGGGTTAAGGCAGTGCTGGAAAATAATTGTGGCCACACCAAATATTGACACTTTGGACCCAATTTGGACATTTTCAGACATTATTGGCTGTGTGTTATACAAGCTGTACACTCACTACTTTACATTGTTGCAAAGTGTAATTTCTTCAGTGTTGTCACATGAAAAGATATAATAAAATATTTACAAAAATGTGAGAGGTGTACTCACTTTTGTGAGATACTGTATATATAGATATATAGATATCTACTTATATCAATATCTATATAGAGATATATCTATATATAAATATAGATATATCTATATATAGATATATCTATATATAGATGTATATCTATATATAGATATACAGTAAATGTCATTATAAATACTTTTTTTTTCTCCTTTTTTGTGATCACAGAATATCTGTTCTCAACTGCATAAGGGACTTGGAGAGGTGGGGGAAACAGCAGCACATTGATCTTCCCAGTGAATGACTGTGCAGGGGAGGTGTCAGTATAAGTCTGATCATTGGAGGACAGGAAGGCTGCTCTTCCTTCCCAGCACAGCCAGAAAACTGACCACACTAGGATGGATTTGTTTTCATGACTAGCATGGTCAGTTTAAAATAGAAAAGCAGAGGGACTGTCAGGATCACTAGATTTTTCACACAAAGTAAGCACATGGTACAATAAGCCATATCAGCAATATGAAATGTTAGGGTAACATATTCTTTAAATAATCTCTTAATACAAACATGAAAGTAAATGTGAGTAAATTTTCCTCCCCTATCAGGATAACTAAAACAGAAATAATCATTGTTATCTTGTGGATTTGCTGGTATATAGTGTGACCTGAAGTCTCCTGCTTTTACCCCTGACAAAGTTTATCTGAAGGAAAGTTGAAACAGTGGGAGTCACAGGAAACGCAATGGGGGTTATTTACTAAAGGCAAATCCACTTTGCGCTACAAGTGCACTGCAAAGTGCACTGAGAAGTGCGGTCGCTGTAGATCCGAGGGGGACATGCAAGGAAAACAAAAAACAGCATTTTAGCTTGCACATGATTGGATGATAAAATCAGCAGAGCTTTCTCTCATTTCAGATCTACCCCTCAGATTTACAGCGGCTGCACTTCCAAGTGCACTTGTAGTGCAAAGTGGATTTGCCTTTCGTAAATAACCCCCAATGTTTTTTTATATCTAATACAGGTCATCATAGTGCTTAGTGCACTTTGAGAGCATTTTAATGAAGAGCTGCTAAAAGAAACAATTATATACTATAAGCTCGCTTTCCCATGTTTTTGAATCATGTGGTGAGTGGAGTCATAGGGAGTGGAAGCCCTGCCTTTTTATTTGAAGTTTATATAAGGAATTTTTTGAGTGCATTGAGACTTTTATGATTTTAGTTCCTTCATGTCTGGTGAGTGAGTTTTTCTGAAGGTAGGTGGAGAGCACCTTGGGAGTACTGGAGTTGAGATCTTCACTGTAGTGAGGCGACTACTATATTTTATTGGCAGTGAATCAATCTCATTCAGTATTGAAGGACTTCTATATAGAAAAAATTAAATGGACACCTAAGGAGGAGAAATAAAACATTAGACGAGGAATAAGCATGTGATCCATATTTGTATGGAGTGTGAAAATGAACATACAGTGTACAAAGGACACGTGACACCTGACCAATGTCTGTAGAAGGTATGAGAAGTTTGTGTGAGGATGTCATCTCACACTTAAATCATGTCTTTAGGTAAAGTGAGAAGACTTGCAAAGAAGACATATGAAACCTGACTCAGGTCTATAGGAGGAATGAAAAGGACATATGAAGAGGACAAGTGACACCTGACACGCATATATGAGGTATAAGAAGGACATATGAGGAGGGCATGTGGCACCTGACTTATGTATGTAGAAGGAGTAAGAAGGACAATAGAGGACAACAGTCGACATCTGACGCATGTCTGTAGAAAAAATTATTAGGAAATTGAGCAAAGCAGACAAGAGATATGAAGGACATGAGAGGATGAACAGGTGACACCTGGCCAAATATCAATGGGAGAATTGAGAAGGACAAGTGATACTCGACCCATGTCTGTAGGAGTTGTGAAAAGAACATGTGAGGAGAACATGTGATACCTGACTCATGTTTATAAGAGGAGAAAAAGTAAATGTGAGAACAGCAAGTGCAATGTGACCTGTGTCTGTAGGAGGAGTGAGATGACCTTAGGAGGAAAACACGTGACACTTGACCACTGTCTATATCAGGGGTGAGAAGGACATGTGGGCAAGACAAGTTACACTTGACCCATGTCTGCAGGAGAAATCACTAATAATTGGTGGAAAACACACAAGAGATAAGGGTATGTGAGGAGAAAAAGTGATGCCTGAGCCATGTTTGTAGAAGAAGTGAGAAGAACATGGGAGGTGACAACTGACCCTTTTTCTGGAGAAGAAATGACCAGAAAATGGAGGAAAACAAACAAGAGATTTGGAGGAGGAATGAGTAATGAAGGAGCTATGAAGGAGTTATGCCCTGTACACACAGTCGGACATTGATCAAACATTCCTACAACAAAATCCATGGATTTTTTCCGACGGATGTTGGCTCAAACTTGTCTTGCATACACACAGTCACACAAAGTTGTCGGAAAATCCGATCGTTCTGAATGCGGTGACGTAAAACACGTACGTCAGGACTATAAACGGGGCAGTAGCCAATAGCTTTCGTCTCTTAGTTCATTCTGAGCATGCGTGGCACTTTGTGCGTCGGATTTGTGTACACACGATCGGAATTTCCGACAACGGATTTTGTTGTCGGAAAATTTTGTAGCAAGCTCCCAAACTTTGTGTGTCGGAAATTCCGATGGAAAATGTGTGATGGAGCCCTCACACGGTCGGAATTTCCAACAACAAGGTCCTATCACACATTACATCAGCATCAGGTGCTTGGTAGCTGGTGGTGATCCAAGACTGATTCATTTTTATGAAGGTCAGTTGATCGACCGAGTCGGTGGACAGGTGCACCCTGTGATCGATTACAAAACCTCCAGCAGCACTGAATGTGCGTTCCGAAAGAACGCTGGATGCAGGACAGGCCAGTAGCTCAATTGCATACTGTGCAAGCTCTGGCCAGTGATCCGTCCTCAAGACCCAGTAACCCAGAGGATTTTCGGTGGGAAAGGTGTCCAAGTCAGATCTTGCCCCTAGGTATTCCTGCACCATGTAAAACAGACGCTGGCGATGGTTGCTGGAACCGATTATACCTTGGGGCTGCGGACTAAAAAATTGTCTGAATGCATCGGTCAGACGGCCACCTTCTCCACCGCTCCTTCTTTGACTGACTGAAGCCTCCGCACACGTTGTCCAGGAACAGGAGTTTGTAACCTCCCAGTCTCTTTGAACGCGTTGCACAGACCTTTCTGCAAGGCCTCCCAAAGATGTTTCATCCTCTGCTCCCTCTGCGACGGCAAGATAAGGTCCGCAACCTTACCCTTGTAAAATGGATCAAGGAGGGTTGCCAGCCAGTATTGATCCCTCTCCTTGATACCACGAATACGAGGATTCTTCCGCAGGCTTTGCAGGATCAGGGAGGTCATGCAGCGTAGGTTTGCTGAGGCATTTGGTCCGGAGTCCTCTGGGTCACTAAGGAAGACATGATCCGCAGCCACCTCCTCCCAGCCACGTACAAGTCCATGGGTTTCTTGGGACTGTAAATGATCCCTTAAAGACTGCTGCTGATGCTGAATACCAGGCTCAACCTCCATGCTGACACAATCCTCCTCTTCTTCCTCCTCCTCCTCCTCCTCATCCTCTTCCTGTGTGATCGGCGGGCAGCAAGGAACACTGTCTGGATAAAGGGGGCCTTGAGAGCTAAGGAAGTCCTCCTCTTCCTGCCTCTGTTCTCTCTCAAATGCCCTGTCCATTATTCCACGCAGCGTGTGCTCCTACAGGTGGACAAGGGGGACAGTGTCACTGATGCATGCACTGTCACTGCTCACCATCCTCGTGGCCTCCTCAAATGGTGACAGGACAGTGCATGCATCCCTGATCATGGCCCACTGGCATGGGGAAAAAAAAACAAGCTCCCCTGACCCTGTCCTGGTGCCATAGTCGCATAGGTACTCATTGATGGCCCTCTGCTGTGTGTGCAGCCACTGCAGCATGGCCAACGTTGAGTTCCACCTGGTGGGCATGTCACAGATTAGATGGTTCTTGAGCAGGTTAAATTCCTTTTGGAGGTCAGCCAGCTGAGCACTGACATTATATGACCTGCGGAAATGCACACAGACTTTCCTGGCCTGCCTCAGGACATCCTGTAAGCCCAGGTACCTGCCCGAGAACCGCTGCACCACCAAGTTAAGGACGTGAGCCAAACAGGGCACATGGGTCAGTTGTCCCTGTCAGAGAGCGGAGAGGAAGTTGGTACCATTGTCGCAAACCACCATACCTGCCTTAAGCTGGCATGGCATCAACCACCTCTGAACCTGCCCCTGCAAAGCTGACAGAATCTCTGCCCCAGTGTGGCTCCTGTCCCCCAAGTACACCAGCTCAAGCACCGCATGGCATCTTTTGGCCTGCGTGCTTGCATAGCCCCTTGAATGCCTACGGAGCACCGCTGGTTCCGAAGTCAAATCAGCACAGGAAGAGGCCATGGAGGAAGAAGAAGAGGAGGGGGTGGAGGAGAGAGGTGTGGCAGAATCACCACTAGTAGTATTTTGCAGGCATGGTGGCAGAATAACCTCCAACACTACTGCATCCTGTCCTGCATCCTTCCCAGCTGCCAGAAGAGTCACCCAGTGTGCGGTGAAAGATAGGTAACGTCCCTGTCCATGCCTACTGGACCATGAGTCAGTGGTAATATGCACCTTACCACTAACCGCCCTGTCCAGCAAGGCCAAGACATTGCCTTCCACATGCCGGTAGAGAGCCGGAATTGCTTTCCATGAGAAAAAGTGGCATTTGGGAACCTGCCACTGAGGAACTGCACATTCCACAAACTCATGGAAGGGGGCAGAGTCTACCAACTGAAAAGGCAGCAGTTGAAGTGCTAGCAATTTAGCCAAGCTAGCATTTAACCGCTAGGCATGTGGATGGCTGGGAGCGAACTTCTTTCGGCGGTGCAGCAGCTGGGGCAGGGAAATTTGCCTTGTACAATCTGACGTTGGTGTACCTATAGCAGATTTCCCCCAAGTACTTGGCTGTGACACACCTAATTCTACACCTTCATTCCTCTCAGTGCAGGTCTCTGAGAGGACTGAAGGTATAGTGGAGTTGGAGATCCCAGCTGATGAGGAGTAGGGATGAGCTTCGAGTTCGAGTTGAACTCATGTTCGACTCGAACATTGGCTGTTCGCAAGTTCCCCGAACAGCGAACAATTTGGGGTGTTCGCGGCAAATTCGAATGCCGCAGAACACCCTTTAAAAGTCTATGGGAGAAATCAAAAGTGCTAATTTTAGAGGCTAATATGCAAGTTATTGTCATAAAAAGTGTTTGGGGACCCAGGTCCTGCCCCAGGGGACATGGATCAATGCAAAAAAAAGTTTTAAAAACGGCCGTTTTTTCAGGAGCAGTGATTTTAATAATGCTTAAAGTCAAACAATAAAAGTGTAATATCCCTTTAAATTTCGTACCTGGGGGGGTGTCTATAGTATGCCTGTAAAGGGGCGCATGTTTCCTGTGTTTAGAACAGTCTGACAGTAAAATGACATTTTGAAGGAAAAAACTCATTTAAAACTCCCCGCGGCTATTGCATTGCCGACAATACACATAGAAGTTCATTGATAAAAATGGCATGGGAATTCCCCAAAGGGGAACCCCGAACCAAAATTTAAAAAAAAAAAATGACGTGGGAGTCCCCCTAAATTCCGTACCAGGCCCTTCAGGTCTGATATGGATATTAAGGGGAACCCCGGCCAAAATTAAAAAAAAAAAAGACGTGGGGTTCCCCCTAAATTCCATACCAGACCCTTCAGGTCTGGTATGGATTTTAAGGGGAACCCCGCGCCAAAAAAAAAAAAAACGGCGTGGGGTCCCCCCAAAAATCCATACCAGACCCTTATCCGAGCACGCAACCTGGCAGGCCGCAGGAAAAGAGGGGGGGACGAGAGTGCGCCCCCCCCTCCTGAACTGTACCAGGCCACATGCCCTCAACATTGGAAGGGTGCTTTGGGGTAGCCCCCCAAAGCACCTTGTCCCCATGTTGATGAGGACAAGGGCCTCATCCCCACAACCCTGGCCGGTGGTTGTGGGGGTCTGCGGGCGGGGGGCTTATCGGAATCTGGAAGCCCCCTTTAACAAGGGGACCCCCAGATCCCGCCCCCCCTGTGTGAAATGGTAAGGGGGTACAAAAGTACCCCTACCATTTCACTAAACAACTGTCAAAAATGTTAAAAATGACAAGAGACAGTTTTTGACAATTCCTTTATTTAAATACTTCTTCTTTCTTCTATCTTCCTTCATCTTCTGGTTCTTCTGGTTCTTCTGGCTCTTCTGGTTCTTCCTCCGGCATTCTCGTCCAGCATCTCCTCCGCGGCGTCTTCTATCTTCTTCTCGGGCCACTCCACACCCATGGCATGGGGGGAGGCTTCCGCTCTTCTCTTCTTCTTCATCTTCTTCTCTTCTTCTCTTCTTCTTTTCTTCTCTTCTTCATTTTCTTCTCCGGGCCGCTCCGCACCCATGCTGGCATGGAGGGAGGCTCCCGCTGTGTGACGGCGCTCCTCGTCTGACAGTTCTTAAATAACGGGGGGCGGGGCCACCCGGTGACCCCGCCCCCTCTGACGCACGGTGACTTGACGGGACTTCCCTGTGACGTCACGGGGAATGCCACAGGGAAGTCCCGTCATGTCCCGTGCGTCAGAGGGGGGCGGGGCCCCGTTATTTAAGAACTGTCAGACGAGGAGCGCCGTCACACAGCGGGAGCCTCCCTCCATGCCAGCATGGGTGCGGAGCGACCCGGAGAAGAAAATGAAGAAGAGAAGAAGAGAAGAAGAGAAGAAAAGAAGAGAAGAAGATGAAGAAGATGAAGAGAAGAGCGGGAGCCTCCCCCCATGCCATGGGTGTGGAGCGGCCCGAGGAGAAGAAGATAGAAGACGCCGCGGAGGAGATGCTGGATGAGAACGCCGGAGGAAGAACCAGAAGAGCCAGAAGAACCAGAAGAACCAGAAGATGAAGGAAGATAGAAGAAAGAAGAAGTATTTAAATAAAGGAATTGTCAAAAACTGTCTCTTGTCATTTTTAACATTTTTGACAGTTTTTTAGTGAAATGGTAGGGGTACTTTTGTACCCCCTTACCATTTCACACAGGGGGGGGCTTCCAGATTCCGATAAGCCCCCCGCCCGCAGACCCCCACAACCACTGGCCAGGGTTGTGGGGATGAGGCCCTTGTCCTCATCAACATGGGGACAAGGTGTTTTGGGGGGCTACCCCAAAGCACCCTCCCAATGTTGAGGGCATGTGGCCTGGTACGGTTCAGGAGGGGGGGGGCCGCACTCTCGTCCCCCCCTCTTTTCCTGCGGCCTGCCAGGTTGCGTGCTCGGATAAGGGTCTGGTATGGATTCTTGGGGGGACCCCACGCCTTTTTTTTTTTTTTTTGGGCACGGGGCTCCCCTTAAAATCCATACCAGACCTGAAGGGCCTGGTATGGAATTTAGGGGGACTCCCACGTAATTTTTTTTTTTTAATTTTGGTTCGGGGTTCCCCTTTGGGGAATTCCCATGCCGTTTTTATCAATGAACTTCTATGTGTATTGTCGGCAATGCAATAGCCGCGGGTAGTTTTAAATGAGTTTTTTCCTTCAAAATGTCATTTTGCTGTCAGACTGTTCTAAACACAGGAAACATGCACCCCTTTACAGGCATACTATAGACACCCCCCAGGTACGAAATTTAAAGGGATATTACACTTTTATTGTTTGACTTTAAGCATTATTAAAATCACTGCTCCTGAAAAAACGGCGGTTTTTAAAACTTTTTTTTGCATTGATCCATGTCCCCTGGGGCAGGACCCAGGTCCCCAAACACTTTTTATGACAATAACTTGCATATTAGCCTTTAAAATTAGCACTTTTGATTATTCATGTTCGTGTCCCATAGACTTTAACGGTGTTCGCGTGTTCGAACGAACTTTTTTCCTGTTGCATGTTCTGGTGCGAACCGAACAGGGGGGTGTTCGGCTCATCCCTAATGAGGAGCAAGGAGAGGTCCTCTTTGTTCTTAGGTGTGGGTCTTTTAGGTACGCTTGCCAACGAACTGCATGACAGGTTAACATATGTCTGGTCAAGCATGTGGTGCCCAAGCGGGAGATGTTTTGGCCACGAGAGATACGCTTGAGGCATATGTTGCAAATAGCAGCGGTGGGATCTGATGCACTCATCTCAAAAAAGGCCCACACCAAAGAACTTTTGGAATAACGTGGAGAGACAGCAGTGCCCTGCACATGCGGAGCTCTGCGGTGTGATGTAGTCGGTGTGCTGCCCTTAAGCTGGCCCCTGGAGGGCATCCTGCCTCGTTGGTGATATGCCTCCTCCTCCTCCTCCTGCTCTCTCCTATCAGGCACCCATGTGGAGTCAATGACCTCATCATCCGCTCCCTCCTCATCACTGGAGCAAACCTGGCAGTATGCTGCAGCAGGGGGAACATGACTGCCAGATTGCTGTCCTTCTTGGGCACCCCCTCTCTCTAGGCTCACGTCACTGCCTTCCTCTAGCTGGGTACCCTCATCGGAGCCTTCAAAACGCTAGGCATCCTCCTGGAGCATGCACCCAACACTGTGGTCAAACAGTTCGGGGGACTCCTCAGGAGGACATGGTGGGGCTAGGGAAGGAGTGACTGATGCCATTGAGCCGAGGGAAGAGACTGCGTTGGTAGCTGCTTTGGCAGACAAAGTACCCTGAGCCTGGGTGAGAGAGGATGAGGAGGATGAGGACGGCTTGGTCATCCACTCTACCAAGTCTTCCGCATTTTGCGGCTCAACGCGGCCAGCTGCTGAAAAAAAGGACAAGCGTGTCCCATGGCCACGTGCTGATGAGCATGCACCGTCTCCACGACCAGCACTGTTGTCTCTAGACACAGAGCCTGCTTGCCCTCTTTTATTGGCTTGTGACTGTCTGCCTCTCCTTGTTGGCCTTCCAGACATACTAATGGCCTGCAGTGAGATGTAGCTGCACAAAGCTGGGATGTATGTATATATATATACTGATACTGCAGCTAGCAGAATCAACTGCCTGCCTGTAGTATTAGTATGAGAACACCAGCAATTGTCTTCAAGCAGCTTTAGGTGCACACTGTGCAGAAGACGCAGTACACTAACTGTAAATACTGTAACTGCCTGCGGTATTAATAGGAGCAGAACAACAGCTGATGTCTTCAGGTAGCTTTAGGTGCACACTGTTCAGAGGACACAGTACACTAACTGTAAATACTGTAGCTGCCTGCTAGGGATGAGCTTCGAGTTCGGGTCGAACTCATGTTCGACTCGAACATTGGCTATTCGCAAGTTCGACGAACAGCGAACAATTTGGGGTGTTTGCGGCAAATTCGAATGCCGTGGAACACCCTTTAAAAGTCTATGGGAGAAATCAAAAGTGCTAATTTTAAAGGCTTATATGCATGTTATTGTCATAAAAAGTGTTTGGGGACCTGGGTCCTGCCCCAGGGGACATGGATCAATGCAAAAAAATGTTTTAAAAATGGACGTTTTTTCAGGAGCAGTGATTTTAATAATGCTTAAAGTCAAACAATAAAAGTGTAATATCCCTTTAAATTTCGTAGCTGGGGGGTGTCTATAGTATGCCTGTAAAGGGGCGCATGTTTCCCGTGTTTAGAACAGTCTGACAGAAAAATGACATTTCAAAGGAAAAAAGTCATTTAAAACTACTTGCGGCTATTGCATTGCCGGTCTGACAATACACATAGAAGTTCATTGACAAAAACAGCATGGGAATTCGCCACAGGGGAACCCCGAACCAAAATTAAAATAAAAAAAAAAAAATGGCGTGAGGGTCCCCCTAAATTCCATACCAGGCCCTTCAGGTCTGGTATGGATATTAAGGGGAACCCCGGCCAAAATTTTTTTAAAAAATTACGTGAGGGTCCCCCTAAATTCCATACCAGTCGAAGGGTCTGGTATGGATTTTAAGAGGAACCTCGCGCCAAAATAAAAAAAAAAAACAGTGTGGGGTCCCCCCAAAAGTCCATACCAGACCCTTATCCGAGCACGCAACCTGGCAGGCTGCAGGAAAAGAGGGGGGACGAGAGAGCGCCCCCCCTACTGAACCGTACCAGGCCACATGCCCTCAACATTGGGAGGGTGCTTTGGGGTAGCCCCCCAAAACACCTTGTCCCCATGTTGATGAGGACAAGGGCCTCATCCCCACAACCCTGGCCGTTGGTTGTGGGGGTCTGCAGGCGGGGGGCTTATCAGAATCTGGAAGCCCCGTTTAACAAGGGGACCCCCAGATCCCGCCCCCCCTGTGTGAAATGGTATGGGGGTACAAAAGTACCCCTACCATTTCACTAAAAAAACTGTCAAAAATGTTAAAAATGACAAGAGACAGTTTTTGACAATTCCTTTATTTAAATGCTTCTTCTTTCTTCTTTCTTCTATCTTCCTTCATCTTCTTCTTCTTCTGGTTCTTCTGGCTGTTCTGGTTCTTCCTCCGGTGTTCTCGTCCAGCATCTCCTCTGTGGCGTCTTCTATCTTCTTCTCCTCGGGCCGCTCCGCACCCATGGCATGGGGGGAGGCTCCCGCTCTTCTCTTCATCTTCTTCCCTTCTTCATCTTCTTCTCTTCTTCATCTTCTTCATCTTCTTCTTCGGGCCGCTCTGCACTAATGCTGGCATGGTGGGAGGCTCCCGCTGTGTGACGCGTCTCCTCTTCTGATGGTTCTTAAATAACGGGGGGCAGGGCCACCTGGTGACCCCGCCCCCCTCTGACGCACGGGAAATAACTGGGACTTCCCTGTGGCATTCCCCTGATGTCATAGGGAAGTCCCGTCAAGTCACCGTGCGTCAGAGGGGGCGGGGTCACCAGGTGGCCCCCCCCGTTATTTAAGAACCGTCAGAAGAGGAGACGCGTCACACAGAGGGAGCCTCCCTCCATGCCAGCATGTGTGCGGAGCGGCCCGGAGAAGAAAATGAAGAAGAGAAGAAGATGAAGAAGAGAAGAAGATGAAGAGAAGAGTGGGAGCCTCCCCCCATGCCATGGGTGCAGAGCGGCCCGAGGAGAAGAAGATAGAAGACGCCGCAGAGGAGATGCTGGACGAGAACACCAGAGGAAGAACCAGAAGAGCCAGAAGAACCAGAAGAAGAAGAAGATGAAGGAAGATAGAAGAAAGGAGAAAGAAGAAGCATTTAAATAAAGGAATTGTCAAAAACTGTCTCTTGTCATTTTTAACATTTTTGACAGTTTTTTAGTGAAATGGTAGGGTCCCTTACCATTTCACACGGGGGGGGCAGGATCTGGGGGTCCCCTTGTTAAAGAGGGCTTCCAGATTCCGATAAGCCCCCCACCCGCAGACCCCCACATCCACCGGCCAGGGTTGTGGGGATGAGGCCTTGTCCTCATCAACATGGGGACAAGGTGTTTTGGGGGGCTACCCAAAGCACCCTCCCAATGTTGAGGGCATGTGGCCTGGTACGGTTCAGGAGGGGGGGCGCTCTCTCGTCCCCATGCCGTTTTTATCAATGAACTTTTATGTGTATTGTCGGACCAGCAATGCAATAGCCGCAAGTAGTTTTAAATGACTTTTTTCCTTTGAAATATCATTTTGCTGTCAGACTGTTCTAAACACAGGAAACATGCATCCCTTTACAGGCATACTATAGACACCCCCCAGCTACGAAATTTAAAGGGATATTACACTTTTATTGTTTGACTTTAAGCATTATTAAAATCACTGCTCCTGAAAAAACGGCCGTTTTTAAAACTTTTTTTTGCATTGATCCATGTCCCCTGGGGCAGGACCCAGGTCCATAAACACTTTTTATGACAATAACTTGCATATAAGCCTTTAAAATTAGCACTTTTGATTATTCATGTTCATGTCCCATAGACTTTAACGGTGTTCGCGTGTTCGGCTCATCCCTACTGCCTGCCTGTGGTATTAATAGGAGCAGAACAACAGCAATTGTCTCCAGGTAGCTTTAGGTGCACACTTTGCAGAGGACGCACTACACTAACTGTAAATGCTGTAGCTGCCTGCCTGTGGTATTAATAGGATCAGAAGAACACCACTAATTTTCTTCAGGTAGCTTTAGGTGCACACTGTGCAGAGGACACAGTGCACTAACTGTAAATACTGTAGCTGCCTGCCTGTGGTATTAATAGGAGCAGAACAACAGCAATTGTCTCCAGGTAGCTTTAGGTGCACACTGTGCAGAGGACGCACTACACTAACTGTAAATACTGTAGCTGCCTGCCTGTGGTATTAACAGGATCAGAAAAACACCACTAATTTTCTTCAGGTAGCTTTAGCTGCACACTGTGCAGAGGACACAGTGCACTAACTGTAAATTCTGTAGCTGCCTGCCTGTGGTATTAATAGGAGCAGAACAACAGCAATTGTCTCCAAGTAGCTTTAGGTGCACACTGTGCAGAGGACGCACTACACTAACTGTAAATGCTGTAGCTTCCTGCCTGTGGTATTAATGGGATCAGAAGAACACCACTCATTTTCTTCAGGTAGCTTTAGATGCACACTTTGCAGAGGACTCAGTGCACTAACTGCAAATACTGTAGCTGCCTGCCTGTGGTATTAATAGGAGCAGAACAACAGCGATTGTCTCCAGGTAACTTTAGGTGCACATTGTGCAGAGGATGCATTACACTTACTGTAAATGCTGTAGCTTCCTGCCTTTGTTATTAATAGGATCAGAAGAACACCACTGATTTTCTTCAGGTAGCTTTAGCTGCACACTGTGCAGAGGACATAGTGCACTAACTTGTAAATACTGCAGCTGCCTGCGGTACTGTACTAATAGGATCAGAAGAACACCACTAATTTTGTTTAGGTAGCTTTAGGTGCACACTGTGCAGAGGACGCACTACACTAACTTGTAAATACTACAGCTGCCTGTGGTACTGTACTAATAGGATCAGAAGAACACCACTAATTTTCTTCAGGTAGCTTTAGGTGCACACCGTGCAGAGGATGCACTACACTAGCTTGTAAATACTGCAGCTGCCTGCGGTACTGTACTAATAGGATCAGAAGAACACTCATTTTCTTCAGGTAGCTTTAGGTGCACACTGTGCAGAGGATGCACTACACTAACTGAAGAAGAACATCAGCAATTTTCTTCAGGTAGCTATAAATACTGTAAAAACACCTGCCTGCCTGTCAGTAGTAGGAAGAGAATAACAGGAATGGATCTAGCTAAACTGAATATAGTATATATATATATATATATATATATATATATATATATATATATATATATATACAGTGGGGACGGAAAGTATTCAGACCCCCTTAAATTTTTCACTCTTTGTTATATTGCAGCCATTTGCTAAAATCATTTAAGTTCATTTTTTTTCCTCATTAATGTACACACAGCACCCTATATTGACAGAAAAACACAGAATTGTTGACATTTTTGCAGATTTATTAAAAAAGAAAAACTGAAATATCACATGGTCCTAAGTATTCAGACCCTTTGCTCAGTATTTAGTAGAAGCACCCTTTGATCTAATACAGCCATAAATCTTTTTTGGCAAAGATGCAACAGGTTTTTCACACCTGGATTTGGGGATCCTCTGCCATTCCTCCTTGCAGATCCTCTCCAGTTCTGTCAGATTGGATGGTAAACGTTGGTGGACAGCCATTTTTAGGTCTCTCCAGAGATGCTCAATTGGGTTTAAGTCAGGGTTCTGGGTGGGCCATTCAAGAACAGTCATGGAGTTGTTGGGAAGCCACTCCTTCGTTATTTTAGCTGTGTGCTTAGGGTCATTGTCTTGTTGGAAGGTAAACCTTCGGGCCAGTCTGAGGTCCTGAGCACTCTGGAGAAGGTTTTCGTCCAGGATATCCCTGTACTTGGCCGCTTTCATCTTTCCCTCAATTGCAACCAGTGGTCCTGTCCCTGCAGCTGAAAAACACCCCCACAGCATGATGCTGCCACCACCATGCTTCACTGTTGGGACTATATTGGACAGGTGATGAGCAGTGCCTGGTTTTCTCCACACATACCACTTAGAATTAAGGCCAAAAAGTTCTATCTTGGTCTCATCAGACCAGAGAATCTTATTTCTCACCATCTTGAAGTCCTTCAGGTGTTTTTTTAGCAAACTCCATGCGGGCTTTCATGTGTCTTGCACTGAGGAGAGGCTTCCGTCGGGCCACTCTGCCATAAAGCCCCAGCTGGTGGAGGGCTGCAGTGATGGTTGACTTTCTACAACTTTCTCCCATCTCCCCATTGCATCTCTGGAGCTCAGCCACAGTGATCTTTGGGTTCTTCTTTACCTCTCTCACCAAGGCTCTTCTCCCCCGATAGCTCAGTTTGGCCGGACAGCCAGCTCTAGGAAGGGTTCTGGTCGTCCCAAACGTCTTCCATTTAAGAGTTATGGAGGCCACTGTGCTCTTAGGAACCTTAAGTGCAGCAGAACTTTTTTTTGTGACCTTGGCAAAATTTGTGCCTTGCCACAATTCTGTCTCTGAGCTCTTCAGGCAGTTCCTTTGACCTCATGATTCTCATTTGCTCTGACATTCACTGTGATCTGTAAGGTCTTATATAGACAGGTGTGTGGCTTTCCTAACCAAGTCCACTCAGTATAATCAAACACAGCTGGACTCATATGAAGGTGTAGAACCATCTCAAGGATGATCAGAAGAAATGGACAGCACCTGAGTTAAATATATGAGTATCACAGCAAAGGGTCTGAATACTTAGGACCATGTGATATTTCAGTTTTTCTTTTTTAATAAATCTGCAAAAATGTCAACAATTCTGTGTTTTTCTGTCAATATGGGGTGCTGTGTGTACATTAATGAGGAAAAAAAATGAACTTAAATGATTTTAGCAAATGGCTGCAATATAACGAAGAGTGAAAAATTTAAGGGGGTCTGAATACTTTCCGTCCCCACTGTATATATCTATCTATATATTTTTTTATATATATATATATATATATATATATATATATATACACACACACACACACAAAATACACTGTAAGTGCAGCTAACTGACTCGCCTGCCTACTCTACCTAACTTAAATCAAAGGACACTGTCTCTCTGTCTATCTATCTCTCTCTCAACGCCGGAACACACTACACGTGCAGGCGGCCTTATATAGTGTGCGCGTGTACTAAACCCCCTGAGCCATAATTGGCCAAAGCCACCATGCAGGTCATAGAGCATGCTTGGCCAATCATCACCCAGCAATGCACTGTGATGCCGCAGTGAATTATGGACCGTGACGCGCCACTTGAATTTGGCGCGAACGGCCCATATCGTTCAGAATTCGGTGAATGACCAAACAGGCAATGTTCGAGACGAACATGCTTTCGATTTGAACACGAAGCTCATCCTTACTCACTACCTATCACAGCTATGAAGGCATTGGAATGCCAAGATAGCACAACCCCCCCCCCCATGACCCCATTTTGGAAAGTAAACACCCCAAGCTATTTGCTGATAGGCTTGTTGAGTCCATGGAATATTTTACATTTTGCCACAATTTGCGGGAAAATTACAATTTTTTTTTTCACAAAGTTGTCACTAAATGATAAATTACTTGAACATGCCATGGGCATATGTGAAATTACACCCCAAAATACATTCTGCTGCTTCTCCTGAGTACGGGGATACCACATGTGTGAGACTTTTTGGGAGCCTAGCCGTGTACAGGCCTCCGAAAACCAATCACCGCCTTCAGGCTTTCTAAGGGCGTAAAATGGTGATTTCACTCCTCATTACCTATCACAGTTTAGGAGGCCATGAAATGACAAGATAGCAAAAAAAACACCTCCCCCAAATGACCCCGTTTTGGAAAGTAGACACCCCAAGCTATTCGCTGATAGGCATGTTGTGTCCATGGAATATTTTATATTTTGCCACAAGTTTCAGGAATATTACAATTTTTTTTTTTTTACACAACGTTGTCACTAAATTATATATTGTTCAAACATGGCATGGTTATATGTGGAATTACACCTCAAAATTCTGCTGCTTCTCTTCAGTATGGGGATACCAGATGTGTAGGACTTTTTGGCAGTCTAACCGCGTACAGGTCCCTGAAAGCCAATCACCGCCTTCAGGCTTTCTAAGGGCGTACATTTTTAATTTCACTCCTCACTGCCTATCACAGTTTCGGAGGCCATGAAATGCCCAGATAGCATAAAACCTCCCCAAATTACCCCATTTTGGAAAGTAGACAAGCTATCTGCTGAGAGGCATGTTAAGTATTTTGCAGATCTCGCTTTTTGTCACAAAGTTTTGAAAATTAAAAAAAAGAAAAAAAATTTTTCTTTCTTCATTTTCAAAAATAAATGAGATCTGAAAAATACTCACCATGCCTCTTAGAAAATACCTTGGGGTGTCTACTTTCCAAAATGGGGTCATTTGGGGGTGTTTTGTGCTATGTGGACATTTCAGGGCCTCCGTTAAGCCCCATACACACGATAGGACTTTGTACAAACTTTCCCGTGGATTTTTGTACAAAGGGCGTTGGCCATAAGTTTGTATTGCATACACACGGCAGAACTTTTTCAGCCAACTTTCACCAAATCACGTGGTTTTTCAGCTCTTTACCACCACCCTTTGGTCAACTTCTGTATTGTCTGATATTGTATCAAATCGGCGAGACTGACACCTTGCGAGCCGGGTTCACACTGGTGCGTGGATCTGCCTTGGATCCCCGCCAATGCCAGGCACTGTGTTTGGTATGAATCATGAGGGGGAACTCCACGCCAAATTTTAAATAAAAAACGGCATGGGTTCCCCTCCAGGGGCATACCAGACCCTTAGGTCTGGTATGGATTTTAATCAGAATCCGGGAGCCCCCTTTAATAAGGGGGCCCCCAGATCCCGGACCCCCACCTTATGTGAATGAGTATGGGGTACATCATACCCCTACCCATTCACCTGGGGAAAAAAGTGTCAATAAAAAAAACACTACACAGGTTTTTAAAGTAATTTATTAGGCAGCTCCTGGGTTCTTCTTCCGACTTCGGGAGTCTCTTCTGACTTTGGGGGTCTCTTCTGACTTTGGGGGGTCTTCTTTCGACTTCGGGGGTTTCTCCGGCCTCTTCTACCGATGTCCAGTTCTTCTCCGCTCTCTCCGGTTCTTCTCCCGGTGTCCGGTTCTTCTCCTGGTCTCCTCCTCTATTTTCTGCTCTTTTTCCGCTCTCTTGCTAGCGGTGGCCTGGTCTTCTTCATTGTCTTCTTCCCTCTTCTCTTCTTCCGATGTTGACATGACACTCTCTCCCACTGTAATGCTGTGAGAGCGGCTCGCGATGACTTATCCGGTGACCACGCCCCCTTATGACGTCACAGTACCAGTATGCCCCGGGACTGTGACATCATAATGGGGCATGGTCACTGGGTGACATTACCCGGTGACCACGCCCCATGCCTATATAAGTCATCGCGAGGCGCTCACACAGCATTACAGCAGGAGAGAGCGTTGTGTCAACACCGGAAGAAGAGAAGAAGGAACAAGACGGCGGAGAAGACCAGGCCACCGCTAGCAAGAGAGCGGCAAATGAGCAGAAGATAGCAGAGGAGCCCGGCAGAAGAACCGAACAGCGGGAGAAGAACTGGAGAAAGCGGAGAAGAACCGGACATCGGGAGAAGAGGCCGAAGAGACCCCCGAAGTCGGAAGAAGACCCCCGAAGTTGGAAGAAGACCCCCGGAGCTGCCTGATAAATTACTTTAAAAACCTGTGTAGTGTGTTATTTATTGACACTTTTTTCCTTTGGTGAATGGGTAGGGGTACGATGTACCCCATACTCATTCACATAGAGTGGGGGGTCGGATCTGGGGGCCCCCTTATTAAAGGGGGCTCCCGGATTCCGATATTCCTCACCCGCAGACCCCGACAACCAACGGCCAGGGTTGTCGGAAAGAGGCCCTTGTCCTCATCAACATGGGGACATGGTGCTTTGGGATGGGGGGGCCGCAGGGCACCCCTCTCCCCCAAAGCACCCACCCCCCATGTTGAGGGCATGTGACCTGGTACGGTTCAGGAGGGGGGCGCTTGCTCGTCCCCACCCCCTTTCCTGACCGTCTGGGCTGCGAGCTCGAATAAGGGTCTGGTATGGATTTTTGGGGGACCCCACGTCGTTTTTTTCGGCGTAGGGAGTTCCCCTTATAATCCATACCAGACCTAAGGGCCTGGTATGCTCCCAGAGGGGAATTCCCTCTTGCGCTCGCTGCAATAGGAAAATGTGTTTTTCCTATTGCAGCCAGCGCTAGATGTACAGTACTCTGTCACCGAGAACCAGCGCAATGGGATCGCGCTGGAAACATTCTCGCCGCTGCGTACTGTAGTTTCTACAAAAGTCTGATGGTTTTGTGTGCACACGATCGGATTTTGCTCCATCTGACTTTTGTTGCCGGAAAGTTTGTGCGTTCGCACAGCCAACAAAAGTCCGATGGAGCATACACACGGTCGGATGTTGCTCCAAAACAGCTAATTTCCATGTTTGTTGTCAAAAAGTCCGATTGTGTGTAGGGGCCTTAACTGTGATAGGTAGTGAGGAGTAAAATTCAAATTTTACGCCTTTAGAAATCGGGGTCCTGTCCCCATACTCAGGATAAGCAGCAGAATGTATTTTGGGGTGTAATTCCACATATAACCATGCCATGTTTGAATAATATATCATTTAGTGACAACTTTGTGTAAAAAAAAAAAAAAAAAAAATTGTAATTTTCCCAAAACTTGTGGCAAAATATCAAATATTCCGTGGACACAACATGTCTCTCAGAAAAAAGCTTGAAGTGTCTTCTTTCCAAAATGGGGTCATTTGGGGTGGGGGGTTGTGCTATCTTGACATTTTATGGCCTCCCTAACTGTGATAGGTAGTGAGGAAGTGAAATCACCATTTTACGCCCTTAGAAAGCCTGAAGGCGGTGATTGGTTTTCGGCGTCCTGTACACGGCTAGGCTCCAAAAAAGTCTCAAACATGTGGTATCCCTGTACTCAGGAGAAGCAGTAGAATGTATTGTGGGGTGTAATTTCACATATGCCCATGGCATGTTTGAGCAATAGATCATTTAGTGAGAACTTTGTGCAAAAAAAAAAAAAATCCATGGACTCAACATGCCTATCAGCAAATAGCTTGGGGTGTCTACTTTCCAAAAAGGGGTCAGACTGTCTTGGCATTTTATGCACAACATTTAGAAGCTTATGTCACACATCACCCACTCTTCTAACCACTTGACGACAAAGCCCTTTTTAACACTTTTTGTTTACATGAAAAAATATTATTTTTTTTGCAAGAAAATTACTTTGAACCCCCAAACATTATATATTTTTTTAAAGCAAAGGCCCTACAGATTAAAATGGTGGGTGTTGCATTTTTTTTTTCACAGTATTTGTGCGGCGATTTTTCAAACACAATTTTTTGGGAAAAAACAAAAAAAACACACTTTTTTTTAATTTTAACGCACCAGAACACACTATATTGCCCAAATATTTGATGAAATAAAAAAGATGATCTTATGCCGAGTATGGATACCTAACACGAAATGCTTTAAAATTGCGCACAAACGTGCAGCGGCGACAAACTACATACAATTTTAAAAGCCTTTAAAAGCCTTTACAGGTTACCATTTTAGATTTACAGAGGAGGTCTACTGCTAAAATTACTGCCTCAATCTGACCTTCATGGTGATACCTCACATACATGGTGCAATTGCTGTTTACATATGACACCAGACCGACGCTTGCATTTGCCTTTGCACATGAGCATGGGGGGACAGGGGTGCTTTTTTTTTAATTATTTATTTTGCTTTTTTTTATTATACAGTATTTGTAAACTGTTCCTTTCATTTTTTTCTTATAATTTTTATTGTTATCTCAGGGAATGTAAATATCCCCTATGATAGCAATAGGTAGTGACAGGTACTCTTTTTTGAAAAAATTGGGGTCTATTAGACCCTAGATCTCTCCTCTGCCCTCAAAGCATCTGACCACACCAAGATCAGTGTGATAAAATGCTTTGCCAATTTCCCAATGGCGCTGTTTATATCCGGCGAAACATAACCACCGGCTGCATTCTCGGGTTCTCTGTTGGGACAGGAGAGCCCGAGAAAACCATGGAAGATGGAGGGAGGGGGGGACGTTCCCTCCCACTGCTTATAAAAGCAGTCTAGAGGCTACTAGGATTGCTTTTACATGAAAGCCAACCGCTGGCTGAAAAGAATGATACCAAGATGATACCTAAACCTGCAGGCATCATTCTGGTATAACCACTCAAAGTCCAGCAACATACCAGTACATTGCTAGTCCTTGTTGGGCATACATTGTAATGTTCTTTTTTCATGCAGCCTGTGGGCTAAACAAAAAAAAAAAGAGATTGATCGGTGGGTATGCCCACCATTAAAATACCGCCCTTCATCCACCCATTTCTAATGATGGGCATACATGCACCATTTTTAACTGTGGTGGTGAAATCACCTCCTATACCGCTGAAGTCTCTGATTTACTTATCGTAGGAGCAAACGCTGTTTCTGTCAAGATAAATAAATCAGTGCAGCAGCTGAATGGAACTTCTGCTAAGCAAATGATGGTTAACAATAAAACAAGGTAACATTACAGTATAACAGTAATGCCCCGTACACACGGTCGGATTTTCCGACGGAAAATGTGTGATAGGACCTTGTTGTCGGAAATTCCGACCGTGTGTAGGTTCCATCACACATCTTCCATCGGATTTTCCAACCCACAAAGTTTGAGAGCAGGATATAAAATTTTCCGACAACAAAATCCGATCGTGTGTACACAAATCCGACGGACAAAGTGCCACGCATGCTCAGAATAAATAAAGGGAAGAAAGCTATTGGCCACTGCCCCGTTTATAGTCCCGACGCACGTGTTTTACGTCACCGCGTTTAGAACGACCGGATTTTCCGACAACTTTGTGTGACCGTGTGTATGCAAGACAAGTTTGAACCAACATCCGTCGGAAAAAATCCTAGGATTTTGTTGTCGGAATGTCCGAACAAAGTCTGACCGTGTGTACGGGGCATAAGACTTACCATACCTGCAAAGCAAATACAATAAAACATAGTAAAAATAAAACATTTTTTAACGCAATCTGTGCCTAAAATATATATGTCAACGCATGGGGGCATCCGCAAATCGCTCCTTCACCCCTGCCCCCATGTTTCAGCATATATGCTCTTTTTTTAACTGTGGTGGTGAAATCACCTCCGACAGTACTGGAGTCACGGCTTTACATATTGTGGGAGCAAACGATGTTGCTGTCAGAATAAATAAACCCATGCTGCAGCTGAATGGCGTACCTGAAAACAAAAAAATGGTTAACAATAAAACACAGTAAACAGTAAAGTATCAGTAACAGTAAAAGAATTACATACCTGAAAAGGTATGATGATAAAACATAGCAACAATAAAACATTGCATTGTAGAATACAGTAAAAAAGAGCAGAACAATAGAGAGAGAATAGAGAGAGAGAACAATAAAACGACAACTATTTTTTTTTTTTTTTTAACTTTTTTTTTCTTTTTACACTTTTTTGGTAACTGTAACGGTTGTAACGGTTCGGTTCCAGGTTCGGGTCTCCCAAAATGTGATGGCATCTTTGGAGACCCTGTGAATGTGTGTCCTAGTCTGTGCAGTGCTGTACCCTACGCTAAAACTTCACTAGCGTGTGGTAGCATTCAAAACACAAAACATTCACCAATGCAAAGACCAGGATGGTCAGGACAGGAGGGACAATACTAACGGGTGTCACGCCGATATCCGCGCTTTCTACAGACACAACATTTTCTTTGGGGGGCTTGTTGGGTAGGGGTACCAGGGAAGACATAAGGAAAATGCCTCCCATGCAGCCAGCTTAATGCATTTGGATTGGGAAGTTGGGCCAGAAGGGCTGTGATGATCTCCTCCTGGAATTTAAGGAAGGATCCAGTTCGTCCTGAAGCTTTGTATAGCACATAAGCATTCAGCAGAACCAATTGAAATAAATATACAGACACTTTTTTGTACCAGCGTCTGGCCTTACAGGCAATTAGGTATGGTGCCAACAACTGGTCATTGAGGTCCACCCCTCCCATATTAAGGTTATATTCGTGGACACAGGGGTTTCTCCACAACACCAGTCGCCAGGGGCGTTGCTAGGTGGCAAAAAGACCAGGGGCTTCAGCCTGAAGTCAGAGCCCGGCACCGGGGGGGATGATGGGGTGGCATGCGGTGGGGTTGTATGGAGGGGGGGTGTTACCTACCTGACACGCACTGACCTACCTGACCCACACTGACCTACCTGGCTGACATACACTGACCTACCTGACACGCACTGACTGCTGATCTAATGGGTCACCAGCAGTCAGCACCCCCTCTACATTAGCTCAGAGTCCCCTTACATCAGCACCCCCCTTAGAGATCTCTATTAGATCAGTGACCCCTCCCCCCATCAGTGTCCCCTGCCCCTTAAGACCCCCATTAGACTGCTTTACCGAGAGCCATTTAGAGTCAGGAAGTGTGGAAGCCGGAGTTTGGGGGTGGAGCGAAGCTGCTCTTCTGTGGTGCCATTTTCCTTCCATTGTCGGCAAGACACATTTGAACTGGTACACTCACTCACAGGGCCGCTGTTGGGAATCATGGGGCCTCCACCCCCTGAGGGGGGGGAAAGAGGTGGGGGAAGGGAGGTGAGAAAGGGGAGGTGAGAGAGAAGGAGGTAAGGGGGGTGAGTGAAAGGGGGGAGGAGGCAGGAGAGAGAGGGGGTGGCTGACACAGAGGCGGGGGGGGTGCTGACAGAAAGGGGGGTGCTGACAGAGGGGGGTGTTGACAGAGGGGGGGTGCACTGCTGACAGAGAGGGGGTGCTGACAGAGGGAGGGTGCTGACAGAGAGGGTGTGGGCTGACAGGGGGGATGCTGAGAGAGAGGGGGAACGCTGAGAGAGAGGGGGGACGCTGAGAGAGAAGGTGTGGGCTGACAGAGAGGGGGAGTGCTGACAGAGAGGGGGAGTGCTGACAGAGAGGGGGGGTGCTGACAGAGAGGGGGGGTGCTGACAGAGAGGGGGGTGCTGACAGAGAGGGGGGTGCACTGCTGACAGAGAGGGGGGCTGACAGGGGGGGTGGGCTGACAGAGAGGGGGTGGTGCTGACAGAGGGGGGGTGCTGACAGGGGGGGTGGGCTGACAGAGAGGGGGAGGTGCTGACAGAGAGGGGGAGTGCTGACAGAGAGGGGGGTGCTGACAGAGAGGGGTGGTGCTGACAGAGAGGGGAGGTGCTGACAGAGAGGGGGGGGGTGCTGACAGAGAGGGGAGGTGCTGACAGAGGGAAGGTGCTGACAGGGGGGTGGGCTGACAGAGAGGGGGAGTGCTGACAGAGAGGGGGGGTGCTGACAGAGAGGGGGAGTGCTGACAGAGAGGGGGGGTGCTGACAGAGGGGGGGTGCTGACAGAGAGGGGGAGTGCTGACAGAGAGGGGGGGTGCTGACAGAGAGGGGGAGTGCTGACAGAGAGGGGGGGTGCTGACAGAGAGGGGGAGTGCTGACAGAGAGGGGGGGGTGCTGACAGAGAGGGGGAGTGCTGACAGAGAGGGGGGTGCTGACAGAGAGGGGGGGTGCTGACAGAGAGGGGGGGTGCTGACAGAGGGGGGGGTGCTGACAGAGAGGGGGGGTGCTGACAGAGAGGGGGGGGTGCTGACAGAGAGGGGGAGTGCTGACAGAGAGGGGGAGTGCTGACAGAGAGGGGGGGTGCTGACAGAGAGGGGGGGGTGCTGACAGAGAGGGGGGGTGCTGACAGAGAGGGGGGTGCACTGCTGACAGAGAGGGGGGCTGACAGGGGGGGTGGGCTGACAGAGAGGGGGTGGTGCTGACAGAGGGGGAGGTGCTGACAGAGAGGGGGGGGTGCTGACAGAGAGGGGAGGTGCTGACAGAGGGAGGGTGCTGACAGGGGGGTGGGCTGACAGAGAGGGGGAGTGCTGACAGAGAGGGGGGGTGCTGACAGAGAGGGGGAGTGCTGACAGAGGGGGGGGTGCTGACAGAGGGGGGGTGCTGACAGAGAGGGGGAGTGCTGACAGAGAGGGGGAGTGCTGACAGAGAGGGGGGGTGCTGACAGAGAGGGGGAGTGCTGACAGAGAGGGGGGGTGCTGACAGAGAGGGGGAGTGCTGACAGAGAGGGGGGGGTGCTGACAGAGAGGGGGAGTGCTGACAGAGAGGGGGGGTGCTGACAGAGAGGGGGGGTGCTGACAGAGGGGGGGGGTGCTGACAGAGAGGGGGGGTGCTGACAGAGAGGGGGGGGGTGCTGACAGAGAGGGGGAGTGCTGACAGAGAGGGGGAGTGCTGACAGAGAGGGGGGGTGCTGACAGAGAGGGGGGGTGCTGACAGAGAGGGGGGGTGCTGACAGAGAGGGGGTGCACTGCTGACAGAGAGGGGGGCTGACAGGGGGGGTGGGCTGACAGAGAGGGGGTGGTGCTGACAGAGGGGGGGGTGCTGACAGGGGGGTGGGCTGACAGAGAGGGGGAGGTGCTGACAGAGAGGGGGAGTGCTGACAGAGAGGGGGGGTGCTGACAGAGAGGGGGTGGTGCTGACAGAGAGGGGAGGTGCTGATAGAGGGAGGGTGGTGCTGACAGAGGGGGGGTGCTGACAGAGAGGGGGGGGTGCTGACAGAGAGGGGAGGTGCTGACAGAGGGAGGGTGCTGACAGGGGGGTGGGCTGACAGAGAGGGGGAGTGCTGACAGAGAGGGGGGGTGCTGACAGAGAGGGGGAGTGCTGACAGAGAGGGGGGGTGCTGACAGAGGGGGGGTGCTGACAGAGAGGGGGAGTGCTGACAGAGAGGGGGAGTGCTGACAGAGAGGGGGAGTGCTGACAGAGAGGGGGCGGTGCTGACAGAGAGGGGGAGTGCTGACAGAGAGGGGGGGGGTGCTGACAGAGAGGGGGAGTGCTGACAGAGAGGGGGAGTGCTGACAGAGAGGGGGGGTGCTGACAGAGAGGGGGGGTGCTGACAGAGAGGGGGGGTGCTGACAGAGAGGGGGGTGCTGAAAGGGTGTGGGTGGGGGGTGCTGAGAGAGGGGGGTCGCTGAGAGAGAGGAGGTCGCTGATAGAGAGGGTGTGGGCTGACAGAGAGGGGGGTGCACTGCTGACAGAGAGGGGGGGCTGACGGGGGGGTGGGCTGACAGAGAGGGGGTGGTGCTGACAGAGAGGGGTGGTGCTGACAGAGGGGGGGTGGTGCTGACAGAGGGGGGGTGGGCTGACAGTGAGGGGGGTGCTTACAGAGGGGGTGCACTGCTGACAGAGGGGGGTGGGCTGACAGAGGGGGGTGCTGACACAGAGGGAGGGTGCTGACAGAGGAGGTGTGCACTGACAGAGAGGGGGGCAGTGACAGAAAGGGGTGGGCTTACACAAAGGGGCGGGATGACAGAGGGGTGGGTTTACAGAGAGTGGCACGCTGACAGACTAGTGGAAGGGCAGATAACAGAGAGACCTCAGTCAGGTGGAGACACAGCGCGCGCCAGACAGGGAGGCGGGGCTCCGGGCGGCCGCGTTCACCCACAGTCCAGCCCCTCCCCGCCTCCGTCAGGAGGAGACACAGCGCGCACCAGGCAGGGAGGCGGGGCTCCGGGCAGCCGCGATCACCCACAGTCAAACCCCTACCCGCCTCCACATGTGACCAGTCAGCAGCTCCACCGGGCCGATCACAGACCCTTATGTCTTCCTCCTGCACAGCCAATCAGGGAGCGCCCGCTGCCCAGCTAAGCGCTCGTACAGGCTGTATGTAATATAACACTGATGGCGGCACGCACGGGAATCGGAATGCGCCGCTCTAGATCTTGCAGCTGGGGCCACTGCGCTTAGACACTCGGGGCTATTGGCCCCACATTCGGGGCTCAAGCCTCAATAGCCCCCCCTTAAGGACGCCTATGCCAGTCGCCATAGGAATTTGGACCGTCGTGTCTGCGTGAAGGGAGGAAAGAACAAAATATTCTTATTATCCCTCCACTTCACAGCGAGCAAGTTATTACACTTGAAGGCGGCTCTCTCCCCCAGCCTAAGATGGGAATCTACAAGCCGCTGGGGAAAGCCCCAACGATTAGATCGCACGGTGCCACATGCGCCAATTTGATGATCAAACAAGTGACTAAAAAGTGGAAGGCTCATGTAATAATTGTCCACATACAAGTGGTACCCCTTTCCCAATAAGGGTGACACACAATCTTACCAGTGCTCCCTATGTAATCTGGGCAGTTCTCCAGCTCTACGTGACTATCTCTTCCCTCGTAAACCATAAAACTATATGTATATCCTGTGGCCCTGTCATGGAGCTTATACATCTTGACCCCGTATCTGGCATGCTTGCTGGGACGATACTGTTTGAAAGACAAGCGGCCAGAAAACGTAATCAGGGACTTATCAACGTAGACAACTTGATGGGAAGTAAACAAGGCTGCAAAACGTTAATTGAAGTGGTTTACAAGGGGCCGAATTTTGTAAAGCCGATCAAATGCAGGGTCACCCCGAGGACAACAGAGTTCATTGTCATTGAAGTGCATGAACTGCAAGATCTGCTCATATCGTGCCCTGGTCATGGAAGCAGAGAACACGGGCATATGGTGAATTGGGTCAGTGGACCAATATGACCGCAACTCACTCTTTTTGGTTATGCCCATGAGGAGGGATAGGCCCAGAAAGGTCTTAAATTTGGAAACCGTAATTGGTTTCCAATCTCTGGCAAGGGTCAAATGGGGATTAGCGGCGATGAATTGACCAGCATACAAATTGCTTTGGTCCACATTAAATCTATAGAGATCTTCTGTGAAAAACATAGAATAAAAATCAAGTGACATAAAATCAACTGTTTCACCTGAATTTCGGGTTGGCCAGTGAATGGGGGAAGTACAGGTGCTGCAGAAGTGGTGGGTTCCCAATTAGGATTGGTGAATGCAGCAGGAAGGGCACTATGGGCTCGATGGGCCTGTCTTTGTCTTCTTGGTGGCTGCGGGACTCTACTCGTGCTAGCCACCTCGCCAGCTTGAACTGCACTTATGGGACTCACCACGTCACCATGTATTACTGCAGTGCTGGATGTACGACCAGGGTGTACTAGGCCGCTGGTGCTTGCCAGTTCACCAGAAGGATGAGCCGCGCTAGTACTGGCTCTCTGCTCCATACAAGGGACCTGCGTTTCTTGCACCTCAACGACAGCAGAAGAATGGGGTCTGGTATGCCTGACCTTGGCAGGGACCACAACTCTGTTGTCAGTGCTATCTGTCAGGGTGCCGCTGCTGTCTACAGGTTCGTAGCCTGAATCTGAAAGATGAGTGACTTCCTCTTCACTACCTGTCATGCTCAGAAACGTGTAGGCCTCTTCACTAGTGTACCTTCGATTTGACATTTCGGTCTCTAAATTTACTGGTACACTAGTGAGACTCACAGGTAAAAAAGCTCCTGACTGTTAGCGACTGATTCAAACACTACCAAAAAAAACTGATAGTGTTCGCAGGGATCAGGCCTGACTCTGCGAACGCTGCAGTTATATGTTTTGTGTTTTGTAAGTGACAGTGATCGATTGATACTGCACTTGGGTGGGCTGGGCTGGCGGAGGGGCTAAATGCAGGTGCTAGCAGGTATCTGGGTTGATCCCGCTAACACTGTGTTTTTGGGAACCCTAAACTGCTGGGGACGCTAGTATAGATCTGATCGGATCAGATATCGATCCACTCAGACACTATACTACTAAGGGATTTGTATTGTGCGTGCGTGGGTGTTAGCGCTACTGGCACTAATCTGACATTTCCTGGGGCGCCGCAGACCCTAACTGATGCTAAAACCTAACTTATATCACCCGCCGGGAGATCAGGGGGTTAAACCTTTAATGGGTAATATACGGCGGGTGCCCTGATGTTATAAAAAGCAAACTAGCCAGCGTCACCTGTAACACTAATACGGTGATCACTGGTGACAGGGGGTGAAAGGGTTAACTAGGGGGCAATCAGAGGGTTAAAACCTTTATTAGGTAATATATGGGTGTACCTGAGGCTATAAAAACCTGATGGTGAAATTAACTGGCTAACTAGCGCCACCAGTGACACAAATACGGCGATCGATTAGTGACACTGGCGACAGGGGGTGAAAGGGTTAACCAGGGGGTTAAAACCTTTTTTGGGTAGTATATATGGGGGTACCTGATGCTATAAAAACCTGACTGTGAAACTAACTGGCTAACTAGCGTCACCAGTGACACAAATACGGCAATCGATTAGTAACACTGGTGACAGGGGGTGAAAGAGTTAACTGGGGGTGCGATCAAGGGGTTAAACCTTTATTAGGAGGGTTTAGGGGGTAACCTAGACCTAACGGGGGCTAATACTAACTGCCCTAACAGTTATTTCAGTCACAAATGACACAATGCAGTGATTAGTGAAAAATCTGAAAACTGCAATTGGTGACACAGCGACTGGGAATGAAAGGGTTAACTGGGGGGTGGGGGGCGTGATCGGTGGGTGATTAGCGGGTGGAAAGTGTACCTAATGCCCCGTACACACGGTCGGATTTTCCGACGGAAAATGTGTGATAGGACCTTGTTGTTGGAAATTCCGACCGTGTGTAGGCTCCATCACACATTTTCCATCGGATTTTCCGACACACAAAGTTTGAGAGCAGGATATAAAATTTTCTGACAACAAAATCCGTTGTCGGAAATTCCGATCGTGTGTACACAAATCCCACGGACAAAGTGCCACGCATGCTCAGAATAAATAAAGAGATGAAAGCTATTGGCCACTGCCCCGTTTATAGTCCCGACGTGCGTGTTTTACGTCACCGCGTTTAGAACGATCGCATTTTCTGACAACTTTGTGTGACCGTGTGTATGCAAGACAAGTTTGAGCCAACATCTGTCGGAAAAAATCCTAGGATTTTGTTGTCGGAATGTCCGAACAAAGTCCGACCGTGTGTACGGGGCATAAGTGTACTGGTGTTAGTGTGCTGTTGGTGCAACTCATGGTTAGATGTCTCCTCTCTCTCACTGGAATCAAAAAGACTCCACGAGGAGAGATGACATCACTTCCTCCTGTCTGTGTTTACATTTACACAGGCAGGGGAAGCTTTTCATTCGTTGGGAGCAATCGCCAGGTCCAGACCATAAATCATTGATCTGGCCCTGGGGACTGATCACTCCCCTAACGAACCCGACCACCGTGGGCACGGGGGGGTGAGGCGCAATTGCGCAGGTACGCCCATTTGCCCACCCGTGCCATTCTGCCGACATACGTCGGCGTGCGACAGTCAGGACAGTTAAGGGAGAAATAAAAGTGACAATTCAACAATCTGATAACACAACCTAAAAAACTAGTAGCTACACATAAGTGGAAAGCATCATACAACTTAACCTGAGCCCATATAGGTTGAGCCCAATATAGCCCATATAGGTTGAGCCCAAAGTAGTATGATACAAAGCAGTATCTTGTGGATCACAGTCTTGTACCATAATCCAAAGGCTATAATCTATACCATGTAAATCAACAACAAAAGAAGAAAAAAGAGACAAATAAAAATGTGTATCTAGAAAAGAAGAAAGAAAGAAACATAGTGAGGAGGCAAAAGGGAAGTTAAAGGCTAGGCAGTGAGGGAGCACTGTAGCAAATGCAATGGCAATCATTAGACAGTTCAGGTAGAGCCCTCAAAATGGGTCCATAGGTCCCAAACCCATTCATAGATAGGGAGTGCATTATTTAATCTGGCCATGAGAGCATCCATGAATTTAACATCTCCAATACAGGTGTGGAACTCTATTGTAAATGGGCCTTGTGCCTGTCGCCTTGTGTCTGTCACCAACAAAAGGCATCAGACATCTCACAGCTGTTAACAAATGTAGAGTTAGTCTTATGGCATCCCTAGCCATATTAGTTGTTAGAAGAACAAACAAGAACAAGACTGAATCAAGCTGAACATTTTGTTGTAGAAGAGCGTGTAAAATGGCTTGTACTTCTAAATAAAAGGGCTGAATCTCGGACCAGGTCCAATATACAGTATATAGAACAATGTTCCTGGGCCTTGTCGAAATTTCCAGCAACAGTCAGAATTAGTAGGATTGATGGAATGCAGGAGGGCAGGGACATGGTACCAATGATTAAGAATTTTGTAGTGGTTCTCCTTATCAGCTGTACATAGTTACATAGTAGGTGAGGTTGAAAAAAGACACAAGTCCATCCAGTTCAACCTGTGTGTGTGTGTGCGTTTATGTTAATAATACATTGTATACCCCTGTATTTTGTGATCATTAAGATACCCATCTAATAGTTTTTTTAAATTATCGATGCTCCCCACTGATACCACTGCTTGTGAAAGAGAATTCCACATCCTTACCACTCTGACAGTAAAGAACTCTCTACACAGTTTAGGGTTAAACAGCTTCTCTTCTAATTTTAGTGAATGGCCGCTTGTCTTTTTAAATTCCCTTTCAATGAAAAGTTTTATCCCTATGCTAGGGTTTTCAGTATGGTATTTTTACATTGATATGATATTTCCTCTCAAGCGTTTCCTCTCCAGAGAGAATAAGTTCAATGCTAGTAGTCTTTCCCCCCAGCTGAAATCATCCATTCCCTTAATTAGCTTTGTTGCCCTTCTCTAGACTCTCTCCAGTTCCAGCACATCCCTCCCGAGGACTGGTGCCCAGAACTGGAGGACATACTCCAGGTGCGGCCAGACCAGAGTCTTGTAGAGTGAAAGAATTATTGTTTTATCTCTGGAGTGAATCCCCTTTTTAATGCATGCCAACATCCTGTTGGCTTTGCTTGTAGCAGCTTGGCATTGCATGCCATTGCTGAGCCTGTTATATACTAGGACTCCTTTTCCATCCTAGATTCCCCCAGAGGTTCTCCCTCTAGTGAGTAAATTGCATTCACATTTTTGGCACCCAAATGCATTACTTTGCATTTTTCAACATTAAACCTCATTTGCCATGTAGTTGCCCACCCCATTAATTTGTTTAGGTCTTCTTGTAAGCTTTCCACATCCTGCGTAGAAGTTATTGCCCTGCTTAACTTTGCATCGTCCACAAATACTGAGATTGAGCTGGTTGTCCCATCCTCCAGATTGTTTATGAATAAATTAAAAATTATTGGTTCCAGGGCAGAACCCTGGGGGACCCCACTTTCCACACTTGACCATTATGAGTACTCCCCATTTATCACCACCCTTTGGACTTGCCCCTGTAGCCAGTTTTCAATCTATGTACTCACCCTATGGTCCATGCCGACAGACCTTAGTTTGTACAGTAAACATTTGTGGGGAACTGTATCAAATGCCTTTGCAAAATCCAAATACACCACATCAACAAGCCTTCCTTTATATAGATGGCAGCTCACTTCGTCATAGAAGTTTAATAGCTTGGTCTGGCAAGAACGATTCTTCATTAATCCATGCTGACTACTGCTAATGATTCCATTTTAATTACTAAAATCTTGTATATAATTCCTTTACATCCCCTCCAACAGCTTGCAGACTATTGATGTTAGGCTAACTGGTCTGTAGTTCCTCGGTATTTATTTTGGCCCTTTTTTAAATATTGGTGCCACGTTGGCTTTTCTCCAATATGCTGGTACCATTCCAGTCAGTAAACTGTCCACAAAAATTAGGAACAATGGTCTGGCTATCACCTGACTGAGTTCCTTAACCGCTAAGCCACCGCCCACCATCATATGACGGCTGGACGAGGCTTCTGTTGTTCTGGGAGGACGTCATATGAGGTCCTCGCCCTCCCGAGCCACTAGGGGGCGCGCGCGCGCGCCCGCTGCGTCACTCGGGACCCGGTGCGCGTGCCCGGCGGACATCGCGATTGCCGGGTAACAGAGCAGGAGCGTGGATCTGTGCATGTAAACACAGATCCACGTCCTGTCAGAGAGGAGAGGAGACCGATGGCGTGTCCCTTGTACATAGGGACAGCGATCGGTCACCTCCCCCAGTCAGTCCCCTCCCCCCACAGTTAGAATCACCTCCTTAGGTCATACATTAACCCCTCGAGCGCCCCCTAGTGTTAACCCCTTCCCTGCCAGTCACATTTACACAGTAATCAATGCAATTTTATAGCATTGATCGCTGTATAAATGTGAATGGTCCCAAAAATGTGTCAAAAGTGTCCGATGTGTCCGCCGCAATATCGTAGTCACAATAAAAATTGCAGATCGCCGCCATTACTAGTAAAAAATAAATAAATAATAAAAATGCTATAAATCTATCCCCTATTTTGTAGACGCTATAACTTTTGCGCAAACCAATCAATATACGCTTATCGCAATTTTTTTTTACCAAAAATATGTAGAAGAATACGTATCGGCCTAAACTGAGGAAAAAATTTGTTAAAAAAAAAAATTGGATATTTATTATAGCAAAAAGTAAAAAATATTGTGTTTTTTCAAAATTGTCCCTCTTCTTTTGTTTATAGCGCAATAAATAAAAACCACAGAGGTGATCAAATACCACCAAAAGAAAGCTCTATTTGTGGGGAAAAAAATGATAAAAATTTAATTAAGGTGCAGTGTAACATGACCGCGCAATTGTCATTCAAAGTGCGACAGCGCTGAAAACTGAAAAATGGCTTGGGCAGGAAGGGGGTGTAAGTGCCCTGTATTGAGGTGGTTAAGGACCCTTGGGTGCAAGCCATCTCGTCCAGGTGACTTATTTATGTTAAAAGGTTAGTTTACCTTTAACCACTTCAATACAGGGCACTTATACACCCTTCTTGCCCAGACCAGTTTTCAGCTTTCAGTGCTCTCACACTTTGAATGCCAATTACTTAGTCATGCAACACTGTACCCAAACAAAATTTTTATCATCTTTTTCACACAAATAGAACTTTTTTTTGGTGGTATTTAATCACCACTGGGTTTTTTATTGTTTGTGAAATAAGTGAAAAAAGACAGAAAATTTTGGAAAAAAAAAAACACTTTTTTTTTAGTTTCTATTAATTTGTTTTGAAAATACGTAATTTTTGTTCATAAATTTTGGCCAATTTTTACACTGATACATATCTTTGGTAAAAAATAACCCAGATATGCATATATTATTTGGTCTGTGTGAAAGTTATAGAGTCTACAAGCTATGGTGCAAATCATTGGAAATTGATCACACCTGGTGTACTGACGGCCTATCTCATTTCTTGAGGCCCTGAAATGTCAGAAAAGTACAAATACCCCCCAAATGACCCCTTTTTGAAAAGTAGACAGTCCAAGGTATTCAGTAAGAGGCACGGTGAGTTTTTTGAAGTTGTAATTGTTTTCCACAATTCTTGGGAAAATTAAGAAATTATTTATTTATTTTTTTATTTTTTTACACAAAATTATCATAATAACAAGTTATTTCTCACACACAGCATATGTATACTTCCAATTACACCCCAAAATACATTCTGCTACTCGTCCCCAGTGTGGGGATAACACATGTGCAAGATTTTCTCACAGCCTGGCCATCAGGTGTTCTAGTAGCATAAATTAAACATCTAATTCCCAACAACCTATCAGATGGGATCCAAACAAAACAAACGTGGATTAAGCACAAAGTGCCAATAATATGGTGATCTGTCACAGAGCCAAAAGGCCAAAAAAAAAAAAGTTTGGACACTCCACACAAAATTTCTCTCCTACACAGCACCTGGGTGTAACTCTATCTCTTCTACGGTACAAGGTAATGTACCAAATTTGGTGATGGGTAATTCTCTCTCACAGAATACACTTGATGGAGGTCTTTCTGTTTTATCTAATCCTTTATCTTCTAACCAGCAAAATCTGGCCTTTACCGACTCATCTTTTTTGGAACTAATTTTAGCAAAAACCAGACCTCTGTCCCCCAGTCTTGACACAGGCATACCGATCACACTATAAACTCACAGGAAGAACGTTCCCTATCTCATAATGGCCTTAATGTAATCAATCTTTCTTTGTATATACTGTCTGAAGATGAAATTGCAGTCCTAAGGAAAGGACTGAGTTTCTGCCCTAATAATGACCTTTTGCACCAAAAACAGCAAGCCAATACTGACCGCACGCCACAGGAAAATCAAGCTCTCGACCAACTCCTCTCTCTGCAAGATGAATCGAGGAATCAGTATCCACCATTAGCAATCCTAAAAAATCATAACTTAAAAATAAGTCAGATCAATGTCTAGCCCCGAGCACTAATCCTAATGCAGCAGCATTTTTAAAGCTGGTAAATAGAGACCTGGAAAAACGAAAAACACAGACTAAAACACATACTAAGCTTAACAATAAGGAAGCCCAAGCATTAGAAAAACTTTCTCAAAATAATCAAAAAAATCTGCTGATAAGGGAGGCAACATTGTCGTATTTGACAATGATAAATATATCGCTGTGTGTTATAAAATTCTTGGAAACCAGGATTGATATAGGCGGATCACAGCAGACATAGTGGAGAAATGCAACAGAGAATATTGCTTACTCGTTGATACAGCATACTTGAATGGTACCATCACAAAAAGCACATGGGATTTAATCAGAACCAACTTTCCCATAATACCAACTTTTTGTGCATTACCCAAGATCCACAAAGATGTAAACAACCCACCAGGGAGACCCATCATTTCGGGGAGAGGCGTCTGAGTGAAAACGCTAGTAAATTAGTGGACGAATATCTCAGACCTTACATTACTGCCTTACCCTCTTATGTAAAAGACACCATACATTTTCTGCAAATATTAGACAGCTTACATATCCCTGAACACTCCTTATTAGTTAGAATAGATGTCATAGCCCTATATACCATATTTATCAGCGTATAACACGCACATTCATTTTAAGAGGGAAGTTTCAGGAAAAAAACTTAAATTTTAAATAAGGAACTTTGAAGCAAAATAAGGGTCAGTGCCAATCTGTAGCCTCACCATTGCCATCAATGCAGCCTGATCAATGCCCATCTGCAGCCTCACAAGTGCCATCAATGCAGCCTCATCAGTCCACGTCAATGCAACCTCACCATTGCCATCAATGCAGCAGCCTCACCATTGCCATCAGTGCAGCTTGATCGATGCCCATCTGCAGCCCAGAGGGGACAGGGAGGGGGACAGGACGAGCGCCGTCAGATTACATACAGTGAGAATCTCCTATGATAGACAGAACAGTGGTCCAAAGGCAGCCCAAGAGACGGGACTTCTTATTACAGATGCCGCCAAGTAAACAGGAGATTCTCGCTGTATGTAATCTGACGGCGCTTGTCCTGCCCCCCCCCTCCCTGTCCCCTCCGAGGCAGCTAAAATTAAAGTATTGGCGTATAACACGCACACGCTATTTGCACCCGATTTTAATGGTGAAAAAGTGAGTGTTATACGCCAATAAATACAGTAGCTCAATCCCACATTCTAAAGGCCTTGCAGCCATAAAACACATTGCGAGATTGGCAGGAGAGAGGGACGCGGCTTACAACGAGTTTTTTCCCTCCCATCTCAAATGTATTTTAGGACATAATGCTTTTTCCTTCCATGGATCCCACTACCTCCAGATACAGGGGGTGGCAATGGGGACTTGCTCTGCCCCATCCTATGCCAACCTGTATCTGGGAGAGTGGGAAAAAATGTTTTTCATGGACGAGTCACTGTCGTTGTACACGGACCATATGTACGGTACTGGTACATCGACAATGTTTTCGTCATTTGGGATGGACCCATTGATTCACTTCAGCAATGCTTGATTAGAATGAACAAAAACGAAACAAGTTCAATTTAAATTTTACCATGGCGTATGACAACGAGTGCATATAATTTTTAGATGTGGAAGTGTATAGAGGCATTGAGGGTACCCTTTGTAGTAACCTCTATAGGAAACCCACGGCAGGAAATGCATGCATCCAGCTTTTACCCCCAAACATTGGTCAACTCTATACCCTATAGCCAGTACCTGTGGACTAGGCGGAATTGCTCTGATGATGCAAGTTTTAAAATTGAGGCTCAAAAACTCAGTGACAAGCTCTTACTGAGAGGCTATTCGCATGCCTCCCTTAAAAGAGCATACCAACGGGCATCAACACAAGATAGAAAAAATCTAATAAATATACAAATACCTACAAATTAAGCAAATCCTCTACATATCATCACAAAATATACAAACCAACAAGCCAAAGTTAACAACATTGTCCACAAGTACTGGCATATGCTGTCCTTTGATTCTTTATTAGGACAATTTGCTCCTGATCGTCCCCTCTTTACATTTAGGAGGGCGCCGTCAATCAGAGACAAACACATTACTGGTGAATATAAAGGGGAAGCTAGAAAAGACCTGTGCAAATACAAAGGCACATTTACGTACGGAGCTTGCAATTATTGGAAATACATGCTTACTCAAAGGAACCCTATCCTCCCTAATGGTCAAACATTGTGTCCTAGGCACTTTGTCAATTGTAGAATCATTGGAGTCGTTTACATGCTATGTTGCGATTGCGGCTGTTTTTATATTGGCAAGACAAAACTTGAATTCTGGAGATGAGCATATAGACACATAAGAAGTATGCTAATTTATAACCCTGATTTACCTTTGGGCAGATATACTAAAATTGTACATGGAGGTAAATTTCTGAATATTAAGTTCCTTATATTAGATCATATCCACCCCAGCTCCAGAGGAGGAGATTGGAACAAGATTCTCCTCCAAATGGAGCTGCGCTGGATACACAATGTCAAAGCTACATCTTCGTCAGGCCTCAATGAGGCCACATGCTTCAAACCCTTTCTTGAGGGATTTTCCTCAGGGGGAATGGAGAAATAAGATATAGTGTATCTATTTGCATCCCCATTTAAGTAATTTGAGTTCATTTATATGTGATTAATTAACAATCTTTGAGCACCAATATTATATTGGAATTGTATGTATATTCACAATGTCAATCCTGTTCATTACTTCAAAAACTATATATATAGGTTCATTCTGATCAGTGTTTTCCTGTGTCTTCTCTTCCATTTGCAATAAATCATATTTTCAGTTCTGCTACCTACCACTGGAGGGCTGGGGCTGTTTTGTTTTATGTCCCCCTATGGTTGGATCTATTCACAGTGACTGAATATAACTAATGCATGAAACGTATTGATTTATGCCAGCTGACCCTCTGGGGATGGATCGTAAGGCGCCCAGCACACGTAGTCGCCCGGATTTTCAAACCATGGCAGCTTTCTATGGGGGCCATAGACGTTTCAGCATCTCGTCTGGTCTCCATCTTACTACTCCAGTGGACATGAGCAGTCCACTGGAGTAGCTTTTTGTGTCGGTGGGCAGTGTGCGCATGGCGACATTCCATTGTGCTGACGTTGCGCATGCGCGGTCAGGATGGGGATGTGCATGTGTGGCTCAGGAAGCCAGCATAGGTGTGCTCTGAGTTTCTCTTCCCCCCTCCCTCCCAGCTACAGCTGAAGCAATTCAGCAAGGTCTGGGATTGGAGGGGGAAGTATATTTTAGGTGTCCTCCTTAGGAGTCATGGCCGACATCCACCTTTTGGTTTGGATGCCAAGTCTATATGCAAGGTATGATGTATTATCATTCTATTCCCCCTGCCCCCTTTTTCGTCTCATTTGACATTGTGGGCTTAGCTCTTTGGGGGGGTATGCACTGCACCTTATGCATATATGTGAGCCAAATGATCTATTTATTGATAACACTACCTTCCCAATATTTACCTATAGGATAAGAAATAAATGAGGATTTTCAGGCTTATATAAGATTGATTTACAACAAGTTTAAACAAATTGATTTACTAACTAGTAACATGCTAATATAGAGATAGATTTTGGCAATGGTACACATAACCTAAGCTAGGCATCTATGTAAATACACATCAATTAGTTCATTATCACATATCTTGAATATATGTCTCATTGGCTCTTGATGAGCCAAAAACCCCCGGTTCGGTTCGCAGCAGAACATGCGAACACCGTTAAAGTCATAAGGGGGCGGGGCCACCCGGTGATGTAACCGAGTGACCCCACCCCCTCTGACGCTACGGGGAAGCCATAGGGATGTCTCCGTGCATCAGAGGGGGCGGCGTCACCCGGCGACGTCATCGTGTGGCCCTGCCCTCAGTTATAAAAGAGCTGTCACCTGAGAGGCTGGTCATTATGGTGGGTGCCTCCTATGGAGGCAGATCGGTGGCGGCATGCGTTTTTTTTTCTTTTTCTTTTTCGGTCCGTGGGAGCGAGAGAAGAAGAAGATGAATGGACTTCCTAGGACACTTTTATTTTTTTATTTTTTAATAAAGGACTTGTCCCAAGGCGTGTATTGTCATTTTTACCATTTTCACACTTTTTGTGAAATGGTAGGGGTACATTCATACCCCATTACCATTTCACACGGGGGGACTGGAATCTGGGGGGATCAGCTGTTGTGGATCTGCTCGTCAGTTAAAGTTAAAGACGTCCAGCTCACTTCCTTCCTGCGTTTGCCTTGGTCACATCACAAGAAACCATCTCCTGCGTTCCTGCTTAAAAACTGGCTTGCTGACATCCCTTCTGGCTCCTTACACTGCTTGCTGTTCCTACACTTGGATCCCTGACTACTGGCCTGGCTGATTACCCGATCTGGTTACTCAACTCTGGCTTGGCTGACTACCCTATCCGGTTACTGGACTCTGGCTATGCTTGACTACGCTTACTCTATTTACCTTTTTATTTTTATTAATATACAAGTGTGATTTAACTGTACTTCTGTCTCGATCTGGTTCATGGTTTCTGACACCGGGCAAGGGTTGTGGGGATGAGGCCCTTGTCCCAGGCATGTGGCCTGGACCGGTTCAGGAGGGGGGGCACTCTCTCGTCCCCCCTCTTTTCCTGTGGCCTGCCAGGTTGCGTGTTTGGATAAGGGTCTGGTATGGATTTTTGGGGGCCCCCACTCCATTTTTTTTTAAATTGTGGCACATGGTTCCCCTTAATATCCATACCAGACCTGAAGGGCCTGGTATGGAATTTGGGGGGACCCCCACGCAATTTTTTTAAAAATTTTGGTTCGAGGTTCCCCTTAATATTCATACCAGACCCAAAGGGCCTGGTAATGGACTGTGGGGGAATACCATGCTGTTTTTTTCAATGACTTTTATGTGTATTGCTGGGACCGACAATTCATTAGAGCCACGAGTACTTTTAAATGACTTTTTTTCCTATAGAAATTTCATTTTGCTCTTGGACTGTTCTAAACACAGGAAACATGCGCCATAGACACCCCCCAGGTACGAAATTTAAAGGAATATTTCACTTTTATTGTTTCACTTTAAGCATTATTAAAATCACTGCTCTCGAAAAAGCGGACATTTTTAAAACTTTTTTGCATTGATACATGTCCCCTGGGGCAGAACCCAGGTCCCTAAACACTTTTTATGACAATACCATGCATATAAGCCTTTAACCAGTTGCCGACCGCCGCACGACTATATACGTCGACAGAGCGGCACGGGCAGGCAAAAGGACGTATATGTACGTCCTTGCCTGCCCGCGGGTGGGGGGTCCGATCGGACCCCCCCCCCGGTGCCTGCGGCGGTTGGCAAATCTCCCCCGGCGATCGGAGGTGAGGGGGAGGCCATCCATTCGTGGCCCCCCCTCGCGATCGCTCTCAGCCAATGGGATCATTTCCCTGCCTCTGTATTGTACACAGAGGCAGAGGAAATGATGTCATCTCTCCTCGGCTCGGTATTTTCCGTTCCGGGCCGAGGAGAGAAGACTGCAATGTGAGTGCACCAACACACTACACACAGTAGAACATGCCAGGCACACTAAACACCCCGATCCCCCCCCCCGATCGCCCCCCGATCCCCCCCAATCACCCCCCCCATCACAAACTGACACCAAGCAGGTTTTTTTTTTCTGATTACTGTATTGGTGTCAGTTTGTGACAGTTACAGTGTCAGGGCAGTGAGTGTTAGGCCCCCTGTAGGTCTAGGGTACCCCCCTAACCCCCCCTAATAAAGTTTTAACCCCTTGATCACCCCCTGTCACCAGTGTCGCTAAGCGATCATTTTTCTGATCGCTGTATTAGTGTCGCTGGTGACGCTAGTTAGGGACGTAAATATTTAGGTTCGCCGTCAGCGTTTTATAGCGACAGGGCCCCCCATATACTACCTAATAAATGTTTTAACCCCTTGATTGCCCCCTAGTTAACCCTTTCACCACTGATCACTGTATAACCGTTACGGGTGACGCTGGTTAGTTTGTTTATTTTTTATAGTGTCAGGGCACCCGCCGTTTATTACCGAATAAAGATTTAGCCCCCTGATCACCCGACGGTGATATGCGTCGCCCCAGGCAGCGTCAGATTAGCGCCAGTACCGCTAACACCCACGCACGCAGCATACGCCTCCCTTAGTGGTATAGTATCTGTACAGATCAATATCTGATCCGATCAGATCTATACTAGCGTCCCCAGCAGTTTAGGGTTCCCAAAAACACAGTGTTAGCGGGATCAGCCCAGATACCTGCTAGCACCTGCATTTTGCCCCTCCGCCCAGCTCGGCCCAGCCCACCCAAGTGCAGTATCGATCGATCGCTGTCACTTACAAAACACTAAACGCATAACTGCAGCGTTCGCAGAGTCAGGCCTGATCCCTGCGATCGCTAACAGTTTTTTTGGTAGCATTTTGGTGAAATGGCAAGCACCAGCCCCAGGCAGCGTCAGGTTAGTCCCAGTACCGCTAACACCCACGCACCGTACACCTCCCTTAGTGGTATAGTATCTGAACGCATCAATATCTGATCCGATCAGATCTATACTAGCGTCCCCAGCAGTTTAGGGTTCCCAAAAACGCAGTGTTAGCGGGATAAACCCAGATACCTGCTAGCAACTGCGTTTTACCCCTCCGCCCAGCCCAGCCCAGCCCACCCAAGTGCAGTATCGATCGATCACTGTCACTTACAAAACACTAAACGCATAACTGCAGCGTTCGCAGAGTCAGGCCTGATCCCTGCGATCGCTAACAGTTTTTTTTGTAGCGTTTTGGTGAACTGGCAAGCACCAGCCCCAGGCAGCGTCAGGTTAGTGCCAGTAGCGCTAACACCCACGCACGCACCGTACACCTCCCTTAGTGGTATAGTATCTGAACTGATCAATATCTGATCCGATCAGATCTATACTGGCGTCCCCAGCAGTTTAGGGTTCCCAAAAACGCAGTGTTAGCGGGATCAGCCCAGATACCTGCTAGCACCTGCGTTTTGCCCCTCCGCCCGGCCCAGCCCAGCCCACCCAAGTGCAGTATCGATCGATCACTGTCACTTACAAAACACTAAATGCATAACTGCAGCGTTCGCAGAGTCAGGCCTGATCCCTGCGATCGTTAACAGTTTTTTTGGTAGCGTTTTGGTGAACTGGCAAGCGCCAGCGGCCTAGTACACCCCGGTCGTAGTCAAACCAGCACTGCAGTAACACTTGGTGACGTGGCGAGTCCCATAAGTGCAGTTCAAGCTGGTGAGGTGGCAAGCACAAATAGTGTCCCGCTGCCACCAAGAAGACAAACACAGGCCCGTCATGCCCATAGTGCCCTTCCTGCTGCATTCGCCAATCCTAATTGGGAACCCACCACTTCTGCAGCGCCCGTACTTCCCCCATTCACATCCCCAACCAAATGCAGTCGGCTGCATGAGAGGCATTTTTATGTCCTCCCGAGTACCCCTACCCAACGAACCCCCCCCAAAAAAGATGTTGTGTCTGCAGCAAGCGCGGATATAGGCGTGACACCCACTATTATTGTCCCTCCTGTCCTGACAATCCTGGTCTTTGCATTGGTGAATGTTTTGAACGCTACCATTCACTAGTTGAGTATTAGCGTAGGGTACAGCATTGCACAGACTAGGACACACTTTCACAGGGTCTCCCAAGATGCCATCGCATTTTGAGAGACCCGAACCTGGAACCGGTTACAGTTATAAAAGTTACAGTTACAAAAAAAGTGTAAAAAAAAACACAAACAAAAATATAAAATAAAAAATAATAGTTGTCGTTTTATTGTTCTCTCTCTATTCTCTCTCTCTCTATTCTCTCTATTGTTCTGCTCTTTTTTACTGTATTCTATTCTGCAATGTTTTATTGTTATTATGTTTTATCATGTTTGCTTTTCAGGTCTGCAATTTTTTATACTTTACCGTTTACTGTGCTTTATTGTTAACCATATTTTTGTCTTCAGGTACAGCATTCACGACTTTGAGTGGTTATACCAGAATGATGCTTGCAGGTTTAGGTATCATCTTGGTATCATTCTTTTCAGCCAGCGGTCGGCTTTCATGTAAAAGCAATCCTAGCGGCTAATTAGCCTCTAGACTGCTTTTACAAGCAGTGGGAGAGAATGCCCCCCCCACCGTCTTCCGTGTTTTTCTCTGGCTCTCCTGTCTCAACAGGGAACCTGAGAATGCAGCCGGTGATTCAGCCAGCTGACCATAGAGCTGATCAGAGACCAGAGTGGCTTCAAACATCTCTATGGCCTAAGAAACCGGAAGCTACAAGCATTTTATGACTTAGATTTCGCCGGATGTAAATAGCGCCATTGGGAAATTGGGAAAGCATTTTATCATACCGATCTTGGTGTGGTCAGATGCTTTGAGGGCAGAGGAGAAATCTAGGGTCTAATAGACCCCATTTTTTTCAAAAAAGAGTACCTGTCACTACCTATTGCTATCATAGGGGATATTTACATTCCCTGAGATAACAATAAAAATGATTAAAAAAAAAAAAAAATGAAAGGAACAGTTTTAAAATAAGATAAAAAAGCAAAAAAATAATAAAGAAAAAAAAAAAAAAAAAAAAAAAAAAGCACCCCTGTCCCCCCTGCTCTCGCGCTAAGGCGAACGCAAGCGTCGGTCTGGCGTCAAATGTAAACAGCAATTGCACCATGCATGTGAGGTATCACCGCGACGGTCAGATCGAGGGCAGTAATTTTAGCAGTAGACCTCCTCTGTAAATCTAAAGTGGTAACCTGTAAAGGCTTTTAAAGGCTTTTAAAAATGTATTTATTTTGTTGTCACTGCACGTTTGTGCGCAATTGTAAAGCATGTCATGTTTGGTATCCATGTACTCGGCCTAAGATCATCTTTTTTATTTCATCAAACATTTGGGCAATATAGTGTGTTTTAGTGCATTAAAATGTAAAAAAGTGTGTTTTTTCCCCAAAAAATGCGTTTGAAAAATCGCTGCGCAAATACTGTGTGAAAAAAAAAAATTAAACACCCACCATTTTAATCTGTAGGGCATTTGCTTTAAAAAAATATATAATGTGTGGGGGTTCAAAGTAATTTTCTTGCAAAAAAAAATAATTTATTCATGTAATCAAAAAGTGTCAGAAAGAGCTTTGTCTTCAAGTGGTTAGAAGAGTGGGTGATGTGTGACATAAGCTTCTAAATGTTGTGCATAAAATGCCAGGACAGTTCAAACCCCTCCAAATGACCCCATTTTGGAAAGTAGACACCCCAAGCTATTTGCTGAGAGGCATGTCGAGTCCATGGAATATTTTATATTGTGACACAAGTTGCGGGAAAGAGACAAATTATTATTATTTTTTTTTTTTTTTGCACAAAGTTGTCACTAAATGATATATTGCTCAAACATGCCATGGGAATATGTGAAATTACACCCCAAAATACATTCTGTTGCTTCTCCTGAGTACGGGGATACCACATGTGTGAGACTTTTTGGGAGCCTAGCCACGTATGGGACCCCGAAAACCAAGCACCGCCTTCAGGCTTTCTAAGGGCGTAAATTTTTGATTTCACTCTTCACTGCCTATCACAGTATCGGAGGCCATGGAATGCCCAGGTGGCACAAACCCCCCCCCAAATGACCCCATTTTGGAAAGTAGACACCCCAAGCTATTTGCTGAGAGGTATAGTGAGTATTTTGCAGACCTCACTTTTTGTCACAAAGTTTTGAAAATTAAAAAAAGAAAAAAAAAATTTTTTTTTTGTCTTTCTTCATTTTCAAAAACAAATGAGAGCTGCAAAATACTCACCATGCCTCTCAGCAAATAGCTTGGGGTGTCTACTTTCCAAAATGGGGTCATTTGGGGGGGGGTTTGTGCCACCTGGGCATTCCATGGCCTCCGAAACTGTGATAGGCAGTGAAGAGTGAAATCAAAAATGTACACCCTTAGAAATCCTGAAGGCGGTGATTGGTTTTCGGGGTCCCGTACGCGGCTAGGCTCCTAAAAAGTCCCACACATGTGGTATCCCCGTACTCAAGAGAAGCAGCAGAATGTATTTTGGGGTGCAATTCCACATATGCCCATGGCCTGTGTGAGCAATATATCATTTAGTGACAACTTTTTGTAATTTTTTTTTTTTTTTTTTTCATTATTCAATCACTTGGGACAAAAAAAATGAATATTCAATGGGCTCAACATGCCTCTCAGCAATTTCCTTGGGGTGTCTACTTTCCAAAATGGGGTCATTTGTGGGGGTTTTGTACTGCCCTGTCATTTTAGCACTTCAAGAAATGACATAGGCAGTCATAAATTAAAGACTGTGTAAATTCCAGAAAATGTACCCTAGTTTGTAGGCGCTATAACTTTTGCGCAAACCAATAAATATACACTTATTGACATTTTTTTTTACCAAAGACATGTGGCCAAATACATTTTGGCCTAAATGTATGACTAAAATTGAGTTTATTGGATTTTTTTTAGAACAAAAAGTAGAAAATATCATTTTTTTTCAAAATTTTCGGTCTTTTTCCGTGTATAGCGCAAAAAATAAAAACGGCAGAGGTGATCAAATACCATCAAAAGAAAGCTCTATTTGTGGGAAGAAAAGGACGCAAATTTCGTTTGGTTACAGCATTGCATGACCGCGTAATTAGCAGTTAAAGCGACGCAGTGCCAAATTGTAAAAAGTGCTCTGGTCAGGAAGGGGGTAAATCCTTCCGGGGCTGAAGTGGTTAAAATTAGCACTTTTGATTTCTCCCATAGACAATTCATTATAGCCACGAGTACTTTTAAATGACTTTTTTTCCTTTAGAAATGTCATCTTGCTCTCGGACTGTTCTAAACACAGGAAACATACGCCACTTTACAGGCATACTATAAACACCCCCCAGGTACAAAATTTAAAGGAATATTACACTTTTATTGTTTCACTTTAAGCATTATTAAAATCACTGCTCCCGAAAAAACATCTGTTTTTAAAACTTGTTTTTGCATCGATAAATGTCCCCTGGGGCAGGACTCAGGTCCCCAAACACTTTTTATGACAATACCATGCATATAAGCCTTTAAAATTAGCACTTTTGATTTCTCCCATAGACTTTTAAAGGGTGTTCCGTGGCTTTTAAATTTGCCGCAAATACCCCAAATTGTTCGCTATCCTGCAAACAGGCAAATACCCGATGTTCGAGTCGAACTTACGTTCGACTCGAACATCGGGCTCATCCCTACTCCCAAAAGACAAACAAAGATTTGGGGGGCACACTCTAAAAAATGCATTAAAGATGGTGCAGCCATAAGACCTTACAGACAGAACAAAAGATTACAGCGCACACATACAAAAATAACATTTAACTCCTGCAAGGCTATTTAAAACACCTGAACATTTTCAGAAAATATGGGAATTTAGTTAAATCATATGGCCATATAGTGCTAAGCCCACTACTACGTTAAAGTACCCCATTATCAGTGGGTCCTACGCTATCCATAGAATGGCAGATCCTGCTTCTGAAGATCTGAACCATGGGAGAAAGTTCTCCCATATAGAGGAGTGTATTTATCCCATCAAACTATCCAATCCTGAAAAACAAAAAAGTTTTTTAATTAATAAAAAAAATACAAATGCCATGCGTTTATGTGTATACAGATGTGAAATCTCATCTAAACATGAATTGTGCAGCATTATGAGTGAGACCACCCAAAACTATTCCCTTTTTCAACTTTTCAATTAGTACGTGGAACAAAATTACACACACACACCATATACACTAAACTATTTCCCAATAATCTTCCAAATTAGTGAAAAAAGAAAATGAGAATCCAATGTTAAGTAACACTGATATATCAGTCCTCTTATAATATGGAGGGGTGTGTGCAGAGTTAAGCACATATCTTTGTTGTGGTATGTGGTGAGTTGAAGAGGGATTTTTTTTTTTTATTATTATATCAGCGTTACTAATGTTCTTTTTTTTTCACTAATCACTTTTGGAGTATTATTGGTAAATGTGTGGTATTTTTTTTACTGTATATGTTGTGTGTGTGTGTGTTTTACACATACTAATGGAAAAGTTGAAAATGGGAATCGTTTCGGGTAGTCTCACCCATAACGCTTTATGGGTGAGACTTAACAATTTATGTTTACATTTCACATATGTATACACATAAACGTATGAGATTTGTATGTTTTTATTATAATACATGTTGCTATAAATAGAGATAAATTGAGAGAGTTGTGTATGAAGGGGGAGGTTGAGAAATAATTTTTAGTTCAGTGAAATACATTCACAGAAGGCATTGCCAGAAGGAAGTAGGAAGCAGAAGAGAAGATTTCAGTGCATGTTTTTAAATGATTAACAAAAATGGGATATGCAGAACTCAGGGGTGAATAATTTAAAAAAAAAAAATATTATGCACATTAAGATTGTCATTAATGTTAGGCATGATTTATAAAGGAATTAGATTTTTAGTGCTGAAGGTGAACTTACGCTTTAAGTTTTTCAAGTCTATTTCTAATTCTGTGCTCTGTTAGCAATGAGGGTGCTTCCTGTGACATGCTATGACAATTAACATTACAGTCTTGGTTACTGTATCCCCCGTTTCCCTTGTGAAGATTGAGGAGAAGAACATATTCAAAACCTTCACCATCTCTCCGTCTTTTGTAACCAAACTACCTTCATCATCCTTTATGGGACCAATATGCTCTGGCTTCCCTTTCTTACTATTTATATATTTAAAGAATTTCTTGGGATTTTTTTTACTCTCCTCTGCTATGTGCCTTTCGTGTTCTATCTTAGCCGCCCGGATTGCACCCTTACATTTCTTATTGCAATCTTTGTAAAGTTGGAATACTGACAATGACCCCTCAGCTTCGTATTTTTTAAGACCTTTTCTTTTGCTTTTATATGCATTTTTACGTTGGAGTTAAGCCACCCAGGATTTTTATTAGCTGCTTTAAATTATTTCCCATTGGAATGCACTGGCCAATACCTTTATTTTTTTTTATAATTGTATTTTTAATTTAGTTTTTGCAAAAAAGGAAAAAGTTACACAACACTCATGAAAGTACATATGTAACAGAAGATATAGTGTACAAATGAGATGTCCAAAGTAACAGAAAGCTGAAGATAACTGTAGGTTATACATGGATATAGACAGCATATATAAACAAATCATGATATATTACAGAGGTCATATATACAAATCACCTTTGTAATGAACATGCAAGTGTCAGGGAGCTCTTATGAGACAACAGATGGCAAGGGCCATAAAGGGTGAAACCTATAAAAAGGCTCAAAGGATAGTCAAATGCATACCTTAAGATATAGAGTTTGGGAGGGGTGACCCAAATTTCGATTGATCCCATGGTTCCCATATTTTATTAAATTGTGGGGTATTATCATGCACAGTAGCTGTGAAGTATTCAATTCTTTGAATGTCAGCTATGGGTTGGAGGAATCTGGACCATGGAGGAGTCATATTGGATAACCAACACAATGGGATAATTCTCTTGGCAGCTAACAGGATGTAGGAAATCAATCGTTTAACATGTTTAGCAATACCGGTAAAAGGAAGACCTAATAAGTAGTGTACTGGGTCAAGCAGAAGGGACATATCCACTAATTTCTGAAATAATAGCATCACCTCATGCCAAAAGATTTTTATCAAAGGGCATTGCCAAAACATATGGAATGACAAGCCCATATCAAGCCCACATCGCCAACACATTGCTAAGCTTGAGGGTTCTAATTTATGAATGACCTCAGGGGTCTTGTACCAGAGCATGAGAATTTTAATAGAAGTCTCCCTCTGCAGTACACATTTGGAGGACTTGAAAGTGGAGGACCAGATCCTATCCCGCATCTGGGGGTTTATAGGTCTACATAGCAGTTGTGCCCATCTACGCATGTATAGGTGGGTGACTTCAGAAAGCGGGTAATACTCATGGGGGATGTGATATGTAGATGACACCAGATGTAGTTGGCATGGGCCTAGAGCGCAAAGATATTCAAAGGGAGTAGGTTTATCCAGGGTCAGGGATGGGGACAGAGATTGGAAGTAATGCCTAATTTGCAAATAAAAGTAGAACATATGTGTAGGAATGTCAAACTTCTCACTGAGGGTGTCGAAAGAATGTAGCCTGCGCGTAACTGGGTATACTAGGTTACGTAACTGGAACAGGGAGGCCTGTATCCAAGGTAATATGCGACCTAAGGATAAGCTATCTGGGATAGATGGGTTGAATAATGCATTCATGAGGGGGGGCAAGGCGAGGAGAGGGAGAATTTCTGGTGACAAATGCGCCACATATTTAGAGTGAAGTTCATTGGGGCAGTGCATTTATTCCTAAGAACAGGGTCTATGCGTGAAAGGTGGAACCACGCTAGGGAGTTTGGGTGGACCAGGTATAGAGCCCCCCTCTCAATGTCCGACCAGTGGTTAGGGGCCTGCATGCTGGACCAGGAGGCGACAGCCCTTAAGTGTGAAGCATAATAATATTTAATAATATCCGGTGCACCCAACCACTCCTCAATCTCATGGAGAAGACCACCGAGCTCGTTATACAATGGGCTTTTCCGTTCCAGATGAATCTAAGAAAACCCCTTTGGATGGCTTTGAGTTGGGGTAGAGGTATGGCTACTGGTAAGGTTTCGAAAAAGTAGAGTAGCCGAGAAAAAATGGACATTTTCAGAATGTTAATTCTACCTAAAAAAGAAAGGGGATTGTCAGGAAAAGCCCTCTTGCAGTTATCCCAGCAGATTGAGGGTTAAACGAATGCCTGTGCCTGTGCCTGTGCCTGGCTTGGACTCTGACTATTCTCTTGGTTTGCCCTTCTGTACCTGATCTGCCCGCCAGTACCTTGACCCGGCTTGTCTGCACCTCCCTGCTGTCTGCAACCTGCTACAGGACTACAGTGCACCTCCCTGCTATCTGCATCCTGCTACAGTACTACAGTGCACCTCCCTGCTGTCTGCAACCTGCTACAGGACTACAGTGCACCTCCCTGCTATCCGCATCCTGCTACAGTACTACAGAGCACCTCCCTGCTGTCTGCAACCTGCTACAGGACTACAGTGCACCTCCCTGCTATCCGCATCCTGCTACAGTACTACAGTGCACCTCCCTGCTGTCTGCAACCTGCTACAGGACTACAGTGCACCTCCCTGCTGTCTGCAACCTGCTACAGGACTACAGTGCACCTCCCTGCTATCTGCATCCTGCTACAGTACTACAGTGCACCTCCTTGCTGTCTGCAACCTGCTACAGGACTACAGTGCACCTCCCTGCTATCCGCATCCTGCTACAGTACTACAGTGCACCTCCCTGCTGTCTGCAACCTGCTACAGGACTACAGTGCACCTCCCTGCTATCCGCATCCTGCTACAGTACTACAGTGCACCTCCCTGCTGTCTGCAACCTGCTACAGGACTACAGTGCACCTCCCTGCTATCTGCATCCTGCTACAGTACTACAGTGCACCTCCTTGCTGTCTGCAACCTGCTACAGGACTACAGTGCACCTTCCTGCTATCCGCATCCTGCTACAGTACTACAGTGCACCTCCCTGCTGTCTGCAACCTGCTACAGGACTACAGTGCACCTCCCTGCTGACTACAGCATCCTGCCTTCTACTTCAATGTTCCAGTCAGGCACTTGTCCCCCTCTGTACTTTCAAGTCCCTGTTCACACCTTCAGGGGTTCTTAAGTCGGAGGCATACGAGAGGCCGTTCTCTGCATTCTGGGCTCCACCTACCAGGTACGTGACAGCGATATTTAATCCATTGTTGGAGGGATCTAGTGATCAAGAGGGGTAGTTCTCCGAGTAAAGGGAAGAATAAGTGGGGGTCAGATGTATTCCCAGATATTTGAGGGAAACGGGGCACCATCTATAAGGATATGATTGTGTAAGCTGAGTAAAAAGAGCTGATGGAATATGTATAGGTAGAGCCTCAGTTTTTGTTGTGTTCACCTTATACCATGATATGGCGCTGAAGGAGGAGAGCAGGTTATGTAAAGAGGGGAGGGATATTAATGGATTAGTGAGGGTCAGCAATATATCGTCTGTGAACAGAGACAATTTGTACTCCCTCTGTCGCATCATCACCCCGCAAATGTCTGAATGTAGACGAATGATTGACGAATAATTAATTTAGGGATAAATTGGGAAAGTCTGGATGCAAAAATTTTGGTGAATATTTTATAGTCCGAATTTAGTAGGGCTATGGGCCTACAGTTATCTGTGATGGAGAGGTCTTTGCCAGGTTTAGGAATAACAGAGATATAGGAGTGGGAAAATTGAGAGTGTGGGGCCTTTCCTTTAAATAAAGTACCATAAAGAGATAACATGTGGGGAGATAGAATATCTAGGAAGGTCTTATAGTAGAAATAAGATACCTGTCAGGGCCAGGCGACTTATGGGATGGGAGCTCTTTGATTGTGTTTGAAAGTTCCTCCTCAGTTATGGCTGCATTTAATTTAACTAGGTCAGAGGAGGACAATTTTGGTAACGCAAGGTCAGAAAAGAACTCATCAAATTTTTCTTGAGTGAAGTTGAAGTGATTTTTGGGGGTTAGGCAATTATAAAGCTTATAATAAAAGATTACAAAACTCTTGGACATCGTAAGGGGGCAGTGAGTCCTAGCTCCGTCTGCCTGTTGAAGAAAGTCAGGAAAGGAGTGGAAAGGATGTGGACAAAGCTTATTGACTAACATCCTATGGGGCTTATTAGAAAATTCATAGAATTTTTGTTTTGCCCATATTATGGATTTAGCTGCCTTACTTAGATTTAAGGATTTTATTTGTTCATGGAGGGAGGTGACCTTGTGTAATTTCAACACTGTGGGTTTACACAGAAGCTGATGTTCCACTGCCATTAATTCAGCCATCAAGGACTGATGGAGTCTGTTCCTATCTTTTTTCAGGCGTGAACCTTCCGCAATACAAGCACCACGGAAGTATGCCTTGTGTGCCTCCCACAGTATAGATGTATCCTGAACAGAATTTACGTTGAGTTGGAAAAATTGCTTCAATTCCAAAGCCAATTTTGTTTGAGTGACCTGTGATTGTAGGAGGTGGTCATTAAGGCGCTAGAGGTATGTTCTGGAAGGGGTTTGGGACAGGACAACATCCAATGTGATGGGGGCATGGTCAGACCATGTAATGGGAGAGATATCAGAATCAACAATATAGGAGATAAGTGGGGCCGAGATGAAAAAATTATCCAGTCGGGAGCACATTTTATGGGTCATAGAATAAAAAGTGAATTTCTTAGTGGAAGGGTGTTTAATCCTCCATGAGTCAAACAGTTGGTGGGATTTGATACATTTGCGAAAGGAATTTGTTTGGGAAATAACCTTCCGTGAGGGGGAATCTTGGAAAATAGTTTGTCTATCTCTGGCAGGGGACAAAACCAAATTGAAATCCCCACCAACAATCATGAAGGGATGGGAGTCGTATCATGGAGACTCAAAGACTTTGTTAAGGAAGTCAATCTGTCCATAGTTGGGGTTGTATATATTGACAAGGGTAAAAGAGGAAGACATGTAGTTACAAACCAGGTCAAGAAACCTCCCATGGGGGTCAGCGTATGTAGTTTTGACCCTAATGGGGCAGGACTTTTGAATTAAAATTGCCACTCCGGCCTTTCCTGTGGAATTGGAGGCAAGGTAGGAGGCAGGAAAATATTTTGAGGCAAACTTCAGTGAACCCCCAGCATGGAAGTGTGTCTCCTGGAGCATGACCACGTCAGCACCTGAGGTTCTGAACTCTTTCAAGGCCATCCAACACTTTTGAATAGAGTTCAGGTCTTATAGGACACATTATAGGTATTATAGGACAGAATCTGCAACACCATGTTGACATATCAACATCAGTGGCTCAGTTAGGCATATAAAACATAGTAGAGAGCACGGAGTAAAGGGCAATAAAAATGTTATAAGCTTGTTAAACAGAAAAGACTAGTATACGTGTAAGAGTATGTTAACCTCAGTAGCAAATTAAGAAAAATTGGTATAATCAACCTACATATCTGATACGTGAGCATGGACATTAAACACAAAATAAGAACTGAAAAAAGAAAAAAAAAAGAAAAAAACAATATTTGAAAACCTGAAAGGCAGCCGCGTCTCAGGAGGTCTTGGCAGGGACCAAGAGCCAAGTAGGGACACATGAGGGTCTCCGGCAGGGGACACAGGAGATGGGGACCGTCCGCTCTCCTTACGAGCATATCTATAGCAACATGAGTAAGGGAAGAAAAAAAACTTATTGTAAACAGTCATAACATCAGAACCCAAAACCGTTCTGTGGGACCATAGGGGTGATCTACCTTCTTTGTTGTCCGTGTGGTTTCCAATATATCGGTAGGACCATCCGAGCATTGAAAATCAGAATAGGAGAGTGTCTCTCGAATAATAGAAGGGGGTTCATTGGTCATAGTGTTTCCTGACACTCTCGCCAACACCGCAATCGGAATCCCTCATTATTGAAGGTTATAGCCATAGAAAGATTTGTTCCCCATTGGAGAGGAAATGATTTGAAACAATATATTTCACGTAGAGAAACTAGGTGGATTTTTGGTATGCAATGTTATAGTCCCCTAGGCCTCCACATTGAGTGGGACATTAACTGCTACATTAATAACAGCTAAAATAATATTATGTAAGTAAGTAAAATGAGATCATAAACGGCGCTGCCCTCTATACTATTAATGGATACCAGAAAAAATATATCACAAGGTACACTCTGAATTCAGATGACTGCGATACTTAAAAACTCCACCAATATCAAAACGTACTACGGTTTAGGCCCAAAAATTAAGCATATATTTGGAGATAAGCAAAAGCACCAATGCTAAATGTTGCTAAATATAATGTGTTCCCCCAGCGGGATATAAGTGTCATCCAGAGTGAAATAAATAATACCTAAGTAAAAAAATATATAATCCCTAAGTTTAGAAAATTAAAGTAGGATAGTGCAAACCACAAAACAGTGTAAAAAGGAATCAAATCAAACAATAGAAATTTTTTCAAACAATAAAAATTTTTTACCCCAAAGTGCAAAAGTATTGGGACAAGATGGCGCCAGAGAATATTCAAACGTATTGGGACATTAATATGTAAAAATAGGTTTTATACGAATAAGTGTGCTAAATGTTATCAGTGTGGTGAAGTATGTCAAAGTATTTATTCCATAGAAGCAAATCCAATCCAAAATATGTAAGCCAAAGTGTACATAATAATAAACAGCGCTGTAAGCAAGGAAGGGACCAGCAGCGAACTGCGAGCGTGCATCCCAGCTTGTGTTCCAGCGTCTACTTCCGGGTATGACGTGTGAGCGTGACTCCGCCTTACGCGTTTCGTCATATGACGTTTTCAAAGATGGTCACTATATTATGTGTCCCATTCTTCTCCTCCCCTCCCCCTTTTTTATAGTGATTTTTTAGTGAATTTATTCATTTGGGTACCAAGAGAACATTGTCCCCCCCCCTCCCCCATTTTTCTTCTTCGTCTTCCATTTTTCTTCTTCGTCTTCTCTTTTATTTTCATTTCTATATTTATTTTTATTTTTGTTTTTATTTTTATTTCTCGTTTAATTCAATCTATTTTTATGTTTTATTTTTATTTATTTATTTATTTATTTATTTATTTTATTTGTATTATTTTTATTTTTTTTATTTTTATATTTTGTCAGGAGTAGATAATATCTAGGCATAAGGGATTTATATATCTTTGTTTTTGTTTTGTCTAATTTACTGCTTCACTCAACTCTCTTCTCCATTTTATATGGATTTTATTTCATACTTATATGTTATTATTATACATATGAGATATGAAGAATCCCCATTTTATTGAAGCAGGTGATTGAATTTATTACTGTCTCATTGGGTTCATATGTTTTATACTAGTATCTCAATTGAGTATTGTTTTGTTTTGGTTCTTTCCTTGTTCATGTAGAGGATATATGGATACATTTGTATCTATTCCTCATAAACATGTATTTTGATACTTTGTTACTAGGGATAGCTTAATAGTGGCATGGACACATGCTGTATGCGGGGTTTTTCATCTGTTTCCCACATGCATTTCTTGGTTGCCCGATGCATGCGGACAATCAGTGATCTGTATGCATCAGATGTCTATAGAACCGGCATTAAGATATATACTGGAACATGTTGTGTTTTTTATATAGAGCATTTTCTTATTTTTGGGATCACTCATTATGTGGGGTTGGTTGTTACCTAGATGCAAACATAAATGTTTTTTAACTGCATTTTATATGAAATTATATATTAATCAATTTTTATATGTATTTAAAAATGAGTTACTTTTTGGTTGTTAATATGTATATGATATGTGTTTTACATATGGTATTTTAGTATCTGAGATGGCTAGGAACATAGGATACCCCTGCTCTTACCAACAGAGTGGCACATTGATGATTGCGGGGGTTATCCCCTTTCTTTTGTTCCATCTACACCGGTGACAGAGTATGAAGTGCTCCCTCAATCTAGTTTCTGGTGTCACCCTCCTGCCGAGGTATATATATATCTTGTGGTGTGTGACATCCAGCCCTAGCCTCCTTTCCCTGTTGACGCCTAGTACGGAGAAACGCAGCGTTGGGTGGAGCCTTAGGACCTGATGTCACCACACACCAGCTGGCTCAGACCGCAGCTGTGTCTTTCGTTTTTGCATTGTCTGTCAGTGCTTTTGAGATGTCAGCTGTACAATGATATGGAATAAAGGAACTGTTTTTTAAACCCACTGCACCATGAAGCCCTATTTCCTCTTTATTTCATAACCAAAATTCCACAAGTGCACCCTTCTGGAACAGGTATTTCGGAGTAGCATTTGAATTTGCCGGCGGAGGAGAGGATGTGTGAACTAGCTCCCTTGCCTGAAAGATTCTTCCTGCATATGTTCACTTGATCTCCGTAACAGGGATCCTACAAATCTGGTAAGCGGCCACCTGGCATTTACTATACTATCCTTGGCTTAGTAACCTTTGGATGTCCTGTGGGGATACACCGTGGAAGGATTTATTTGCCCCTATATTGAAGTGTCTCATTTGAAGGATTTTACCGAATGGAGTTATACTGAATAACACATTATATGGACACTTTACACTTGCTGTGATAATAATTTTTTCCTTGCAATGTTTTTCTTGCACTTATTTGTTCATTACTTGCATTTTTGCACTGTATATGTTGCATAGTATTATTTGCACTTTTTGGTTGCATATATTTGTTTGTTCACTTTTTGGTTGTGCATCTAATTTTTTCACATGGGGGTCCAGACATGGCTGGGGTGGAAGGAATAGGACGGCCTCGTGCGAGGGGAGGAAGTAGATCTTCTTTAGACAATGGAGGGAGATTCAGGCTTTTTATGAAGGTATCCCCTTCTTGAAGATTTCGGAGGCTGTATTGGGTACCCTCTTTAGACACGATAAGACGAAAGGGGAATCCCCAGTAGTATGGGACCCAGTGGTACTGCAGGTGTGCAGCGTTAGGGTGGAGGTTTCTCCATTTGGACAGGGTGGTGGGAGAAAGATCACTGAAGATCTGGATTTTCGCGCCCTTATATGCAATCTGGGATTTGTTGCGTGTGGCTAGAGTCAGGGCTTCTTTACTATCATAAAAGTGAAACCGCACAATAACATCCCTGGGTCTAGCTCCAATTGCGGGCTTCGGGCCCAGGAAGCGATGAGCTATATCCAGTCACCAGTCGACATCCATCACTATGGGGCCAGTGTATTAAAAAGACCCAGGAAATACAGGTGCAGAGTGTTGTCACCTAACGTTTCAGCGATTCCTTGGAAGTGTAGGTTTTGGCATCTCTCCCTGTTCTCTAAGTCCTCCTGCTGTAATTGTAGTTGGGAGACCGACTGTTTGAGGGTATAATTTTCCTCCTCCAGTGCTTGTACATAGTTCACCAGCTCATCAAACTTGTTCTTTAAAGCATCAGTACGCTCACCTATTTGGGTAATTTCTCCCCTCAGTTGCAAAGAAATCTTACCCACTTCCGCAGCTATGTTGCAGGTGACTTGAAGCAGAAGATTCTGCAGTTTTTCATCTAATATATCACAGGTTAAAATTGCCTGTGTAGAGGGAGGTTTAGCCTCAGGTACCTGTTCTGTGGCCGGAGTGGGATTACTGGCCTCCTCCGTCCCCAGAAGCAGATCCATCGTGGCGAAGGGGTCGGCAGGGGAACTCGAGGTCGAGGATTGAGGAGTAGTAATGTAACGGTCCATAGCCCTTCCCGATCGCTCTCGAACAGTGGACAGTAATAGTGCTGCTGCTAGCCGGTTTTTCCCATGGGGTGCCCACGGAGTGGAGAAGGTGTTTAGGCTTACCCCCGATGCTGTATCAAGCTAGTGTAGCTTCGTGGAGGTCACGGAGAGCCAACGGATCCCGGAGCTCACTCAGAACACGTTCACCATGCCAGAAGCTGCGCATGCGCCCCCAATACCTTTCTTTAGTATGCTCTTAAAGCACTCTATTTCTTCCATGTTCTTTCTTCCTAGGATTTTATCCCATTTAATATCTTCTAGCAAAGAGCGCAGTTTAGGGAAGTTGGCTCTTTTGAAATTCAATGTCTTTGTATTAACCTTGTGCTTCCTATTTCTGTGATTTATACTGTAACTAGTTGACCTGTGGTCGCTGTTTCCTAAGTTTCCCCCTATTTCCACATCCACGATCTGGTCTGTATTGGTAGTAATTAGTAGGTGTAGTAACGCATTCTTTCTTGTTGGTGCATTCACCATCTTATGCATTAAATTGTCCTGCAAGATATTTAGGAAATGACGAGCCTTAGACGAATGTGTGGTCTCTTCCGCCCAGTCTATATCTGGATAATTAAAATCCCCCATTATGACACTTCCCATCCTTGCCGCCATTCCAAACTGTGATAGGAGGTTTCGCCTCCCCCTCCTTCCTCTGGTTAGGGGGCCTATAGCATACGCCCAGTATTACTTTTCCCTTAGTTTCCTCCCTTTGAAGCTCCACCCACAAGGACTCCACCTCCTCCCTTGCTCCATTAGTGATGTCGTCCCGCACATTCACTTGCACATGATTCTTGATGTACAGGCATACCCCTCCCCTTTGTTTTACCCTCCCTATCTCTGCGACATAGGGAATACCCCTGGATGGTTGCCAACCAATCATGAGAGCTGTTAAACAAAGCCTCTGAGATTCCCACAAAATCTAAATCCTCCTCATACATCAGCAGCTCCAGTTCTCCCATCTTGTCAGCCAGACTTCTAGCATTAGTGTACAAGCCTCGTTGTTTTGTCTGGTTGCTTTCTATGTCCTTGGTTAGGAGGCTGCAATTTGGATTTGTCAACGTACTTACCTTGGGTTTAGGTATTTTAGTCTCCCTACCGCTAATGCCCCCAGTACTACCCGCTGAACCTTGTTCCACACTGGCTGTCTCTACATCTGGATCCTCTACCGTCACCCAGTTTAAAAGCCCCCTTTAACTTTTCAGCCATCTTCTCTCCCAGCCGAGCTGCACCTTCCCCATTTAGGTGCAGTCCGTCCCTACTAAAGAGCCGGTAACCGACTGAAAAGTCAGCCCATTTCTCCAGGAACCCTAACCCCTTCTTTCTACACCAGCTTCTCAGCCACTTGTTAAGCTCCCTAATCTCCCGCTGTCTCTTTGGTGTGGCTCGGGATACTATTTCTGAGAATATTCCCTTGGAGGTCCTGTTCCTCAATTTAGCTCCTAAGTCCCTAAAATTTGTTTTTCAGGACACTCCATCTTCCTCTGACTTTATCATTGGTGCCAACATGTACAATGACAGCTGGGTCCTCCCCAGCCTCTACCAATAATCTGTCCACCAGATCCACCAAATCTGAGCGCCCGGTAAACAATGCACAGTTTGGCACTTACGGTCTTTTTGATCTTTTTGACAGATAGCCCTCTCTGTCCTTCTAATAATTGAGTCCTCTACCACCAAAATCTGTCTTTCCTTTCCCTTGGCTTTACCCCTGCCCTTACTTTCCCCACTATCCTTCCTGAGTGTCACCCATCTACTCTGTTCTGGTGCCTGCACCTCTTTATGTCCACCCGCCTCTGTGCGGGCCCCTGCCGGCACCTACCAGGTACGTTCTCAACTCTCCACGTACAGATGGCAGATCTACGTGCGTTATCCCAAATTTTACCCCATTCCTATAGTGTACCTTATAGGATTAATTGCAGATCTTGAATATAAGCAAAAAGGAGGGATGAGGGTGCAGGTTACTCAAAAGAACACATTCAGGTTTTGAAGGACAGATTCTGGGCATTTCAGTAGCAGCCTCATATTAATGCTGGATCTATGGGCAAGAGGTTCTACTCAAAATGTCAAGCGGCAGCTCCCCTGCAACATTCTTCAGTGAAAGGTTTCCCTCTCCAGAACAGCTTTACACAGTCAGTGCCCACCAGCATGTTTACTTAAGTCCAGTTCCCTTTAGGCCCTCAGCCATTGCATATGCTGAGGGCTAGCAGGAGCAGCTTTTCCTGTATCACACACAGGCTGCTTCCCAGGAGGAGACCCAAGGAAAGAGAGCTCTGGTCAAACCCTCTCAAACACCTTCTGAGCCTCCCTCTCAAGGATTGGCTAAGGTCAGATAAATATTCATAATCCAGTGACTGATCCTACAATACAATTTCTGGAACATTCTTCCAGAGGCAGGCAGAAGTCATCAGATATAGATTTAGGGATGAACCTAATAAGACCTAGCAAACAAATTGCAGCACAGCTGGGTACAACAGAGCTATACACTAAATTTAGTTAGCCCAGGGCAGGGGGTGCTAAAAGCTAAAAATTTGTGTGCCAAGGTACTTCATCACAAAAGTGTTTAATAGGCTTGCAATCGGGTTCTGAGAGTCCAATGGAATTCTTCTACACCAGGGATCTCCAAACTACGGCCCTTCAGCTGTTGTGGAATTAAAGGTCCTATAGGCATTGTAAAACACTGACATAGACAGACATGACTAGGCATGATGGGAATTGTAGTTCCTGAGCAACTGGAGGCCATAGTTTGGAGACTTCTGCTCTACATCAAACTCATAAAATCATGTCTTAATTGTGCTAGCTTTGTTCACAGAGGTACAGTTATGCAGGAACTGAGAAGAACCTAAGAACCTACCTTAAACTGTCGTCACAAGGTTTTTCTAAATATTTATTAAACTATGTTTGAAAACTCCTCCTGTTGTAAGTCTCACTGCTGCCTGCTTCATGTTTTACCCACTTTTTTCATGGATTGAACGCGGGACAATATCTTTGTTCCTCCCAAGACCTTCTGCTCTCTAGTGCTCTCATCACCTCCTCCCATACTCACCGCCGGGACTTCTACCGAGCCTGTCCCATTTGGAATTCCCTACCCCAATCTGTCCGACTAGCTCTAACTCTATCTACTTTTAAGCGATCCCTGAAAACTTTTCTCTTCAGAGAAGCCTATCCTGCCCTCACCTCACAACAGTTCTTTTATTATCTTTATCAGCTCATCCCCCACAGTTATTACCTTTTGCATCACTTGACCCTCCCTCTTAGATTGTAAGCTCTAATGAGCAGGGCCCACTGATCCCCCTGTATTGAATTGTATTGTAACTTACTGTCTGTCCTAACCTTGTAAAGCGATACGCAAACTGTTCGCTCTGTATAAACCCTGTATAATAATATATATATATATATATATATATATATATATATATATATATATATATATATATATATATATATATATATATATATATATATATATATATATATATATATATATATATATATACACACAGTGTATAAATTAGCTACAATTAACAAAAAAAGTTAATGTTCTTGCAGCCAAAATTAACTTTGATATTTCAAGGGATCTCAGTGCCTGGATGATATTACAGGTTTCGACAACTCATCAATCAAGTCCAAACTCACCGTGTTATGTAGACTAATTTTATTACAGAAACAATTTGCATAGTCAGATGATTGACTCAAATTGCCTATTGTCCTAATTTAGGAGCTCATTATCTTGTTGTTAACTTTGCTGACAAGCTCAAGATGCATCTCAGAAATAGCAACGGTGCAGGAAAACATTTTGCATGCTGTCAATGTAATTTTGAACTACAGTAGGCCCACTCAGTAGTATGTGGAAAGTAAAAACAATCATGGGAAGAAAATAATTTTATGACATTTATATATGTTATATAAAATCCATTTTTGGTGATAGATTTACTGAAATATTTTTTTGTTTGTTGCACACATGATAAAACATAAAAATTGTCATTGTAAAGTAGGGATGAGCCGAACACCCCCCGGTTCGGTTCGAGGCAGAACATGTGCGAACACGCAAACAGCGTTAAAGTCTATGAGACTCGAACGTGAAAAATCTAAAGTGCTTATTTTAAAGGCTAATATGCACATTATTGTCATAAAAAGTGTTTGGGGACCCGAGCCCTGCCCCAGGTATCAATGCAAAAAAAAGTTTTAAAAATGGACGTTTTTTTGGGAGCAGTGATTTTAATAATGCTTAAAGTGAAACAATAAAAGTGAAATATTCCTTTAAATATCATGCCTGGGGGTGACTATACTATGCCTGTAAAGTGGCACATTTTTCCCGTGTTTAGAACAGTCCCTGCACAAAATGACATTTCTAAAGGAATAAAAGTCAAAGGAACCCCGCACCCAAGTTAAAGAAAAAAAAAAAGCGTGGGGCCCCCAGGCAGCAGTATACAGCAGCAGTATACAGGCAGTCCCCAGATTACAAACAAGATAGGGACTGTAGGTTTGTTCTTAAGTTGAATCTGTTTGTAATTTAGAACAGGTACATTTTGTATGTATAACTCCAGCCAAAAAATCAATTTTTAAGCTTTTTGGATAATATAGGGAAGGGTTATCACCCCTGTAACATTTGTTTTGCTGTCTGTGCCCCTGTTCAGAAGAGTTCACCTCACTTTCTGTTCCAATGACAATTGAACATTTTGGGTTATTAGAGAAACAAGGATTGGTTATAAAGCATCAGTGGAGACACCTTTTTCCCATATTAACTCTTACAGGAGAGAAATTCCCTTCCTAGGGGTAGATTTCCTCTCACTTCCTGTTGCCTCCGTCCATTTCTAAATAGGACTTGTTTGTAAGTCAGAAGTTTGAAAATAAGGGACCGCCTGTATATACTATATGGCCTGCCCTATACACTCTGTGGAAAATTGGGCCTTAGGTGTTGGTGGTACCAGAACAATGTAAGCCCTCAGAGTTACTCTTGGTGGGAGCTGGAACAGGCCCTGCTGTGAAATATTGTATCAAGAATTGTAATTACGCTCCCCTGTTAAACAGGGGCATAAAAATTGGGCCTTAGGCAGTGGCGGTGGTGGTGGTGGCACAACACTGTAAAGCCTCACAGATACTTTTGTTGAGAGCAGGAACAGGCCCTGCTGTGAAATATTAGATCAAAAATTTAAATTACACACCCCTGTTAAACAGGGGCATAAAAATTGGGCTTTAGGCGGTGGTGGTGGTGGTAGCACAACACTGTAAAGCCTCACAGATATTTTTGTTGAGCGCAGGAACAGGCCCTGCTGTGAAATATTAGATCAAAAATTATAATTACGCGGTCCTAGGGGCATAAAATTTGGGCCTTTGGCAGTGGTGGTGGTGGCACAACACTGTAAAGCCTCACAGATACTTTTGTTGAGCACAGGAACAGGCCCTGCTGTGAAATGTTGGATCAAAAATTGTAATTATGTGCCCCTGTTAAACAGGGGCATAAAAATTGGGCCTTAGGCGGTGGTGGTGGTGGCACAAAACTGTAAAGCCTCACAGATACTTTTGTTGAGTGCAGGAACAGGCCCTGCTGTGAAATATTAGATCAAAAATTGTAATTACATGCCCCTGTTAAACAGGGGCAGAAAAATTAGGCCTTAGGCAGTGGTGGTGGTGCACTGAACCGAAAATATTCCTAGAAGCTATCATCATGAAGATTGAGAAGGAATAGGATAGTCACTCAGCATAATAGGATAGTCATTCAGCATATGCAGTCTTCAAGGGATCCCACATCCATAGAAAAATCAATCGGTTACATCAGCATCAGGTCCTTGGTAGCTAGTGATCCAAGACTGATTCATTTTTATGAATGTGAGCCGATCAACAGAGTCTGTGGACAGGCTCACTCTGTGATCGGTTACAAAGCCTCTAGCAGCACTGAATGTGCAGTCAGAAAGAACGCTGGATACAGGACAGGCCAGTAGCTCAATTGCAAATTGAGCAAGCTCTGGCCAGTGGTCCATCCTCAAGACCCAGTAACCCGGTGGATGTTCTGGTGGAAAGGTCTCCAAGTCTGATCTTGTCCCTAGATATTCCTGCACCATGTAATTCAGACGCTGGCAATGATTGCTGGAACTGATCAGACTTGGGCGCTGAGGACTGAAGGATTGTCTGAATGCATCGGTCAGCCGGCCACCTTCTCCAACGCTCTTTCTGGGACTGAACGAAGCCTCAGCAACACCTTGTCCAGCACCAGTAAATTGTAACCTCCCAGGCTCTGGAAACGCATTGCACAAACCTTTCTGCAAACCCCCCGGAAGATGTTTCATCCTCTGCTCCAACAGAAGTGTAATAACAACTGGATGTACTGTTTGTATTGTGTACTGTGTACACCACCAGAAAGTAGTAGCAAGTGCACTAGGGGTGCACGGTACTGTGTACACCAACAAAAGTGTAATAACTATGGGTGTACTGTATGTATTGTGTACTGTGTACACCTCCAGAAAAGTAGTAGCAACTGCACAAGGGGTGCACAATACTGTGTACACCAACAAAAGTGTAATAACAACTATGGGTGTACTGTATGTATTGTGTACTGTGTACACCTCCAGAAAAGTAGTAGCAACTGCACTAGGGGTGCACGATACTGTGTACACCAACAGAAGTTTAATAACAACTATGGGTGCACTGTATGTATTCTGTACTGTGTACACCTCCAGAAAAGTAGTAGCAACTGCACTAGGGGTGCACAATACTGTGTACACCAACAAAAGTGTAATAACAACTATGGGTGTACTGTATGTATTGTGTACTGTGTACACCTCCAGAAAAGTAGTAGCAACTGCACTAGGGGTGCACGATACTGTGTACACCAACAGAAGTTTAATAACAACTATGGGTGCACTGTATGTATTCTGTACTGTGTACACCTCCAGAAAAGTAGTAGCAACTGCACTAGGGGTGCAACAGAAGTGTAATAACAACTGGATGTACTGTTTGTATTGTGTACTGTGTACACCACCAGAAAAGTAGTAGCAAGTGCACTAGGGGTGCACGGTACTGTGTACACCAACAAAAGTGTAATAACTATGGGTGTACTGTATGTATTGTGTACTGTGTACACCTCCAGAAAAGTAGTAGCAACTGCACTAGGGGTGCACGGTACTGTGTACACCAACAGAAGTTTAATAACAACTATGGGTGCACTGTATGTATTGTGTACTGTGTACACCACCAGAAAAGTAGTAGCAACTGCACTGGGGTGCACGGTACCATGTACCATGCACTAACAGAAGTGTAATAACAACTATGGGTCTACTGTATTGTGTAAACAATAAAGGAGCAAAAAATGCACAGCTCTAAAAAACAAGTGATATAAAATAATAATAATTATCTGAAGAATATGATAATAAAATCAGAAGAAACAGTGACATATATTCAGTGAAGGTTAATGTCCATAAGTGAAAATGAGGGACCACAGAGAGGTCCTAATAAGTCCCAAAAATGTGATCCAAGTGAAAATTAAGTGGCATAACTTAGACAGTCTACCACCAGAACCACCAGTCTCTTACCAGAAAGATTGGACTCATACAGGTGTACACCCGACGAGCCAATCAAGCTTTAAAAAGATAACCAGGAAGGCACAGTTTCATTGTATGGATGTAACCTCCAGGTGGACATTCAAGGTGATGCGTTCAGCCTGTTAAAACCCAGAGGCAGGTCAGCAAAGATCATGGAATTTAAAATAATACCAAATACACATAAGTCAGTTTCCAGTTGCTCCCCGTCACCTCTGCTGCCACTTCCAGCAAGGTAATGAGGAGTGCCGTGCTGTACGAGAGAAAATTCTTTGAATAAATGCCTCGATCTACTGCACCATGAAGTTTTTTATCTTTCTTTTCCAATACACCATTTGAAACAATTCAGGAGTTCCTACATGGAGGTAAAAGGCAAGTGCTACATACTTAAAAATTTACCTTGTCATTCACTACTGTATTGTGTACACTATCAGAAAAGTAGTAGCAACTGCACTAGGAGTGCACGGTACCATGTACACCAACAGACGTATAAAAACCACTATGGGTGTACCACTATGGGTGTACTGTATGTATTGTGTACTGTGTACACCACCAGAAAAGTAGTAGCAACTGCACTAGGGGTGCACGGTACTGTGTACACCAACAGAAGTTTAATAACAACTATGGGTGCACTGTATGTATTGTGTACACCACCAGAAAAGTAGTAGCACTAGCAACTGCACTATGGGTGCACGGTACTGTGTACACCGACAGAAGTGTGATAACAACTATGGATGTACTGTATGTATTGTGTACTGTGTACACCACCAGAAAAGTAGTAGCAACTGCACTAGGGGTGCACGGTACAGTGTACACTAACAGAAGTGTAATAACAACTATGGGTGTACTGTATTGTGTACACACCACCAGAAAAGTAATAGCAACTGCACTAGGGGTGAACGGTATTGTGTAAACCACCAGAAGTCTAATAGCAACTATGGGTGCACTGTATGTATTGTGTACTGTGTACACTGCAGCTAACTGAATAACCTGCCTGCCTGAAGTACATTAGAAAAGTACACCAGGAACGGCTTGCAGTCAGATATAGCTAAACTGTATGCAGTGGATATATATATATATATATATATATATATATATATATATATATATATATATATATATATATATATATATATTAAATACACTGCAGCTAACTGCCTGCCTGAAGTATATTAGAAAAAGTACACCAGGAACGGCCTGCAAGTCAGATATAGCTAAACTGGATACAGTGGAGATATATATACCGTATTTATCGGCGTATAACAAGCACAGGCGTATAACACGCACATTCATTTTAAGAGGGAAGTTTCAGGAAAGAACTTAAATTTTAAATAAGGAACTTTGAAGCAAAATAAGGGTCAGTGCCCATCTGCAGCCTCACCATTGCCATCAATGCAGCCTGATCAGTGCTCATCTGCAGCCTCACAAGTGCCATCAATGCAGCCTCATCAGTCCACATCAATGCAGCCTCACAAGTGCCATCAATGCAACAGCCTCACCATTGCAGATGGGCATCGATCAGGCTGCACTGATGGGGACAGGGAGAGCGCAGACAGATTACATACAGTGAAAATCTCCTATGATAGACAGAACAGTGGTCCAATGGCAGCCCAGGAGACGGGACTTCCTATTATAGAGGCCACCAAGTAAACAGGAGATTCCCACTGTATGTAATCTGATGGTGCTCGTCCCGCCCCCTTCCCTGTCCCCTCCGAGGCAGCTAAAATTGAAGTATTGGCATATAACACGCACATGCTATTTGCACCCAATTTTCATGGTGAAAAAAGTGAGTGTTATACGCCAATAAATACAGTGTATATATATATATATATATATATATATATATATATATATATATATATATATATATATATATATATATATATATATTTATATATAGTAAATACACTGCAGCTAACTGAATAACCTGCCTGCCTGCTCAGACTAAATTATACTCTCCCTCCGTCCACACCAACAACACACGACACGGGGCCGACGTGCAGGCAGCCTTATATAGTGTGGTGCGTGGACTTAGTCCCCCTGAGCCATGATGACCCCCTGCACCCTGCCTTTGGCCAATTATGGCTCTCTTAGCTGAGGGCGCTGGGATTGGCCAAAGCATGCAGGTCATGGTGCATGCTTTGGCCAATCATCACAGCAATGCACTGTGCCCACACAGTGCATTATGGGCTGTTACGCGCCGCTTGAATTTGGCCTGAATGGACCACAATGTTCGGTTTTCGACGAACGGGCGAACAGCCAATGTTTGAGTCGAACTCATGTTCGACCCGAACAGAAAGCTCATCCCTATTGTAGAGGCAGAAATAAAGTTTAATGGTATACTTCAGTTAAACATGAAAATCTGCCATTTATTAATTAGACAAGGGGGACAATTTAGCAGTAACCTGCCTCCAAATTACATCCAGGAATTAATGCCATGCATCAGGCCCACTAAAAACTCTATGGCTACCTGGAACCAAGCCTTTTAAAATATCTGAGTTTTATTCTTGTAAATATACAGGGCACAGATTTACATCTCACAGCTCTCTCCATTAGACAGGTGCTGTGCTCCATATTGTCCTCCAGCTTTTTTCTGACAGCAGACATAAGTACTGCATAATTCAGTTCCTATCTATTTAGAGAATAACAGGATACAGAAATGTAGTGTGTAAGCATGAGCAAAATTGAGAGTTTTAATTTCCCTGAAATTTTGGCTAAACTTGGAAAGATTTCTGTGAAAATGTTCTGTTTTGGTAGAAAGAAAATCTATATTAAAAAAAAAATATTATTTTGCTCATCCCTAGTAGTGGGGAAAACTTTTAGATAAGATTAATTGATGTAGATTTAAACAGAAGGGCAATGGCAGGAGGATTCTGTGAACAGGTAAGTCATATACATTTAATTTGCTTCCCACAATAGCCATGCTTGCTGTATTATTTCTCTGTTAACATTGACATAGGGACATCATAAACTTTTTTTGGTAATATGTCCCATCTGGCAACAAAGTACTAATTCTTGGAACAAAAATGCTGGCAACATGGCACTTGATTATAACATAATGTAGCTCTTACTTTGGTCACACTCCCTCTAGTAACTTTTCAGTGGTTCTGGGGCTGTTTATGGCGACATTGGTTCTGAAAGCATGGCAAGGATTCAGAATACATGGCTTTTCTGGCAGCATGGTACTGCTTTTGATCACATTCATTCTTATGGTATTGCACTGTTACTGCTACATCCCCTTTGAGGGAATTACATTAGCTGTGACAATATGTCACATATATGGCTTTGACAGGTGTTGTTTAAAAAGTGGTCATTTAATGGAGAGGGCCTTAGGCAATAAAGGCCTTGTGTCTACAGGCTCACGAGATACAGTATAAATCCTTACCTAATGAGCAGTTCACTGAATAATTGTATGTGTTACTTTTTATTTAATATCCTAATATACATTGGTGGTCCAAAACAAGGAAACTGTATTGGTCTGGTGGTAGTTTATTATTTTTTAAATGTTAAAACATTTTAGATTTATGTATTATGGTTTTGAGGGCCATAGAGTGGGATACACAGACAGGAAAGTACATTTTTGTCTCATTAGGCTCTGGATCCTGGAATTATGACAATATGTCACATGTATGGCTTTGACAGATGTTGTTTAAAAAGTGGTCATTAAAAGGACAGGGCCTTAGGCAATAAAGGCCTTGTGCCTACAACCTCATCAGATGCAGTATAAATCTATACCTAATTAATGGTTCACTGAATAACTGTATTTATTAATTTTTGATTAACACCGTAATATACATTAGAGGTCTAAAACAAGGAAACTATATTGTCCTAAGTGTAGTTTATAATTTTTTTTTTTTATTTTAAAACTTTTTAAACTTATATATTATATATTTTTAAAGGCCACAGAAGGGGACACACAGACAGGAAAGTAAATGTTTTCGTCTTATTAAGCAACAGATCCTGGAAGGAAAGAGTGCGTGGGATCCAGTCATCTTGTGCCTGGCTGAGGGGTCACAGGTGCCCGTGATGGAGCTCTGTGAGTTTCAGACAGGTGAGAACCAGATTAGGGAGGGCTGGAGGTGAACCTGTTTATTAATCATACTTTGTAAGTGGACTGGTGTTTCTTTCCAAGCCCATGCTCAGTCATAATTTTGGTTAGTGCTAGACAGACAAACATTGTGTAGACAGTGCTCAGCCATGCGGATGATTACTTTTGTATCTGTTGGAGAAAAATAATCTACAAGTGAGGACTAAACTGTTATTCGTGTAGCTCTGGCATCTTCAAGGTGCGGGAATCTCACAGCCCAAGTGTCATGGCCACACTGCATGTTAATCACTCCCCAACGGTGATTGACTTTAATGCAAAGGGAGCAAAGAGGCATTCTTATTGGCTGGAGTCAGTGGCACAACTAAATACTGTGCACAGAACCAGTGGAAAGGATGGAGTGTGACACGGGGAAGGGGAAAGGCTGTGCAGGAATTTTGAGTTATACACATGGAGCAGTGAACAGGAAGAAACAGGTAAGGAGATGGAGCACAGGACCACCAGGGAGAAAGGGGAGATGGAAAGTCCTCTCTACACAAGAAGATAGACACATACTTCCAAAGCAGCCCAGCACTGCCTTATCTCTGCAGATGCATACACAAGTGGGGCTGCATTGCAAAAAAGGTGCAGGGCAACTGTAAGCTTGGTGGGCCAAGGGAGCTGCTGTGTGTAACCAGTAGCAGGCAGGGTAGAACTGTTTGCTCAAAATAGACCTTGCAGTGAAAAGATCCATCCTTGTTGCCCACCACACTCACCTACCCTGACCTTTAGTGAAAACCAGCTTAAATTGCACCTACATTGTTGGAGTTAGTGTGGCCTACCTCTAATCTGCCATCATTCAGCCAGCAGGGGTGGCATTAAAGAAAAGACTGTACCCAGCAGGACATATGTCAGACATTGGAATAGTGAAAGGCCTTCGGCCACTGTTTATTTTTGTTGACCTTTGCATATACCTGTTTTGGGATACAATTACCCCTAGTGGAGCTTTATTCAAAACAAACTTCCATGGCCTCTAAATGTCATTTATTCATACCCCTTGATATTTTCCACATTTTGTCATGTTACAACCAAAAACATAAATGTATTTTACTGGGATTTTATGTGATTTTATGTGATAGACAACGTGGCACATAATTATAAAGTGGAAGGAAAATGATAAATGGTTTTCAACATTTGTTACAATTAAATATCTGAAAAGTGTGGCGTGCATTTGTATTCAGCTCCCTTTACTCTGATAGCCCTGACTAAAATATAGTGGAACTAATTGCCTTCAGAAGTCACCTAACTACTAAATAGAGTCCACCTGTGTGTAATTTAATCTCAGTATAAATACAGATGTTCTGTAAAGCCCTAAGAGGTTTGTTAGAGAACATTAATGAACACACAGCATTATGAAGGCCAAGGAACACACCAGACAGGTCAGGGATAAAGTTGTGAAGAAGTTTATAGCAGGATTAGGTTATAAAAACAATATCCCAAGCTTTGAATATCTCACGGAGCACTGTTCAACCCATCATTCGTAAATGGAAAGAGTATGGCACAACTGCAAACCTATCAAGACATGGCCATCCACCTATACTGACAGGCCGGACAAGGAGAGCATTAATCAGAGAATCAGCCAAGAGGCACATTGTAACTCTGGAGGAGCTGCAGAGATCCACAGCTCAGGTGGGAGAATATGTCCACAGGACAACTATTATAGGGCGTACACACGGTCGGACTTTGTTCGGACATTCCGACAACAAAATCCTAGGATTTTTTCCGACAGATGTTGGCTCAAACTTGTTTTGTCTACACACGGTCGCACAAAGTTGTCGGAATTTCCGATCGCCAACCACGCGGTCACATACACCACGTACGACGAGACTAGAAAAGGCCGGTTCACCCTTTGGGCTCCTTTTGCTAATCTCGTGTTAGTAAAAGTTTGGTGAGAGACGATTCGCGCTTTTTCAGACTCGTGGCTTTCAGATCGTTTTCTGCCGTTCAGTTTGTGCTTGTGGGTTTGTATCTGCTCTTCAGTGCGTGCAGCAAGTTCCGCGTGACTTTAAGTGGTCATTGTATTCTTGTTCGTTCGTTACTGTTTTTCAGGTCGCTCTTCACAGGCCTTGCTGTTCTTCAGTGCGTTCTGTTACTTCGTTCTGAGCAGCTGACCGTTTTCTAGCCATGTTGCGTATGCGTACTCCTCGTAGAGTTCATGCTGTGTGGGGGCTTGGTGTTGGGGTCCTGACCTTGACACAAGTCCAGTCCATGAACAGGGTGGGGAGGAGTTCATGGACCAAGAATTGGTTGCTTCAGCGTGACCAGTTCTCTCATATGCCTTTACTCCGTGAGGTCCATGAGAATAATCCTGATGATTTCAGGAACTTTCTCAGGATGACGGACCCCGTGTTTCACCGTTTGTTGGCTTTGCTGACCCCCTATATTAGCAGGCAGGATACCTGTATGAGGCAAGCCATCACTCCGGAGCAGAGGTTGGTCGCTACCCTGTGGTATTTGGCCACAGGGAGAAGTCTGCAGGACTTGAAGTTCTCGACAGGCATCTCCCCCCAGGCTCTTCTTTGTGGACATTTACTGCTTGTGTTTGTTTGAGCTGACCTTGACAGAAATGTGTGGAGTCCAGAAAATGTCGTGATTGTGTAACCTTATACAAAAGCACTGTTGGCTGTTATTTACTAAATGCAAAGACACTTTTCACTACAAGTGCACTTGCAACTGCACTGAAACAGCACTTGTAGTGCAAAGTGGATTTGCCCTTAGGAAATTACCCCCATTTTCTCATAAAACAACAATTACATCACCCCAAAAGTGTTGTAGCGTTGAGACAATAATCCACACATTCTTGATGAACAATCTTTTTAATACCTGCACAATCACATGTGCATTTACCAAAGGTTTTTCTGACAAACCAACATGTTTGTTGTACAACAATTTTTGTGGTGTCATTATCCAAAATCAAAATGTGCATTTTATAGAAAACAGGCCTGTGTAAAACCAACAAGAAAGACACAAATCTTGATCTTACAAAGTTCACATTTGGTAGAACTTGAAGGCAATATCAGACATGAGTATTTAGGAACTGTGTTTGATATTGCGTTCAGATGGGGGGAAATCACCCCAGGAAAAGCCAATTTTGGAAGATGCACACAAATTTCAAATAAGAGATGGATGGCGGCATTTTTTTGAAACCTAATTTATTTTGGGGTTCCTCTCTTTTTAGGTGATCGTGAGGTTGTGGATGAAGATCCTTTCACATCTGAAAGTGCCCAGATCCTGATCGGGGAGATCATGGGGTGTAATTTACAATTGGAAATCATCAAGCAAAACATCAATTATGTTATTCCAAAATATAAAAACATCATTGATGTTTTGGGGCGAGTTTAAAACCCCTCCAAATCACTTTCTTCTTTTGTGTGCTACAATGTGCGAAATGTTTTTGTGATTTTTCACAAAGCCAAATTTGGAGGATGCACACAGTGTGTCAACATGTGCTATCTGCCATCACGGGGGATCAAGGGATGTGTTGGGTTCATAATGGAGCCTCTTATGATATGCTTTGTACAGAGCAACCTTTACCTTGCAATTAGGAAAAAAAAAAACACGGAAAACATTTTGTTCACTAACTCTATGTGAACGGTAGTGGATTTAATAGAAATGTTTTATATGAATGTGTGCCAAGCAGGAAAATAGAAGAATTAGCTTATCAGAGGTTCTTAAAAACATATACGGATAAAGATACTTAAGAAACCACTGACAGTGAATAACGCTGATTATCTTGTTACAATGGCGTCTAAAAGGCAGTGGGATATATTAGGCAGCAAGTAAGCATTTTGTTCCTGAAGTTGATGTGTTGAAAATAAAACAAAAATGGGCATCGCAGTTTGTTGTTTATGGGGCCGCATAGCTGCAGATCAGTCAGGGTGCCAATGCTGACTTGTGTCCACAGCCAAAAGAGTCTACAAGGGGCACATGAGCATCAGAACTTGATCACAGGAATAATGGAAGAAGATGGCCTGGTCTGATATATCACGTTTTCTCCTACATCATGCGGATGATGCATGTTCATGTGCGTCGCTTACCTGGGAAAAGGATGGGACCAGGATGCACTATGAGAAGAAAGCAAGCTAGTGGAGGCAGTGTGATTCTTTAGGCAATGTTCTGCTTGGAAATGTTGGATCTTTCCATTCATGTGGACATTACTTGACATGTACCACCTACTCAAACATTTTAGCTGACCAAATACATCCCCTTCATGGAAACTCCCTGATGGCAGTGGCTTCTTTCAACAGAATAATGTGCCCTGCCACACTTCAAAATGGTTTAAGAATGGTTTCAGGAACACAACAACAAGTTTAAGGTTTTGACTTGGGCTCCAAATTCTCCACATCACAATCCAATCAAGCATCTGTGAGATGTGCTGAAAAACCAAGTGTGATCCAGGAAGGCCCCAGCTCACAACTTAAAGGATCTGCTACTGACGGCTTAGTGCCAGTTAGCACTGCGTCCCTGCCTTGACGGCATGCGTTGAAAGACAGAAAATCACTTGTTTCCCACACAGTCAGTGTTGATGGGGCAATACCATCCGCTGTGCTATAGTATTCAGGCAGAGGGAGGTTTCCTCACAATCAGAATACAATGATCACTGCTGGCAGCTATAGCCAATGGCAGTGATCTTTTGAAAAAAAAATTAGCAGTGCCCCCGTGGGGTCGCTGAGTGCAGTAGTTCCACACGTCACCCTGCCCAGCCTGGCATTCACTTCCAGTCACACATTCCCAGACAATGAACAGTCCATGAGCTTGTTTTTGTTGTTTTATTGAGGGATTTAACTTGGAAGGGGAAAAGGGATATGGTATGCCCAGATAATTGATCTTGTTAGATTGAACAAAGGATTTTTAATCTAAATTGGCAGAATCTCTAATGGGGCGTACACACGGTCGGACTTTGTTCGGACATTCCGACAACAAAATTCTAGGATTTTTTCCGACGGATGTTGGCTCAAACTTGTCTTGCATACACACGGTCACACAAAGTTGTCGGAAAATCCGATCGTTCTAAACGCGGTGATGTAAAACCTGTACATCGAGACTATAAACGGGGCAGTGGCCAATAGCTTTCATCTCTTTATTTATTCTGAGCATGCGTGGCACTTTGTCCGTCGGATTTGTGTACACACGATCGGAATTTCCGACAACGGATTTTGTTGTCGGAAAATTTTATCTCCTGCTCTCCAACTTTGTGTGTCGGAAAATCCGATGGAAAATGTCCGATGGAGACCACACATGGTCGGAATTTCCGAAAACACGCTCCGATCGGACATTTTCCATCGGAAAATCCGACCGTGTGTACGGGGCATTAAGCTCCATACTCCTCCAGCACATCACTTGAGAAAACGCCACTTTCTCTACAGCACAATCCTAGATTATTTGTACTGCTAGCACATGGTTAGACCTCACCCTGAATAAGTCCCAACTGTACAATATCCGCCATTTGCTGGCAGGGGTCTTCAGCCCACTTTGGTGTAGCAACCAATAGCAATGAAAAAGTACCTTTTTTGCTAGCTGAATCTTGGTGGACTACTGATTCCACAAAGTCCTGTGCAAGTCCTGCCAACCTTCCTGGCTACAGCAACTTGACTCTACCACCAGCGACATTACAGTCTCTTCCTCTGGCTCTACATCCACAACACACTCCTGGTATGTCTCTTCCAGATCTTCTCACTGTGCCTGTCACTCACTGACCCCGGAATGGATCCCTCCTGACGACTTGCCCGACAATGTTCCCCACTGTCCTTCTCCTGTTCTGGACACCCTGATGTGGGTTGTATAAGGGGTTCCTTCCCAGCTCCTGAGCTCCAGGCCCAAGGTCACCCCCCCAGAAAGGGGGCTCCCTAAAAGGCCCTGACAGCCTAACACTCCATTGCTCAGTTCTTCCACCTGACAACAACTGCTCCCTAGCAGGCTGACCCTGGGTATATATAGGAGGCCTGCCCCCTGCCAATCCTAGTTGGGGATTGCTCAGGGCTCCAAGATACACCACATGTCACTCCAATCCTCTCTCTCCAAGTCTTTTCCAGAACCTTCTAGAAACCGAAGGGAGGCGCCAGAGAGATGAAGCCACGTGTCAGTCACCTGCTGCTACTCTCAAACCACTCCCAGCCCCCAGATCAAAAACAAACAGGCCTAGCTCACTGCTAGGCATGCCTAATGTATCTGCACTGGCTGTAAAAACAAAACAACTACCTCTAGCGCAACCTACCTGAGGTAGAGGGTGCTACAAAAACAACAGGCTGGTTGTACTGAAGTTGATTAATAAATCAACTTCAGTACAACCAGCCCACCCATAGATCAGAGGTGTCAAACAAAATTTCATTGTGGGCCGCAACAGCAATATGGTTGTCCTCAAAGGGCCAGTTGAATCTGTAAGGCTATATAAATTCATTTAGGGCTTATTTTCTCAGAGAATAGGTGCAGGAACTCAATCACACCCCCACCGAACTGCATCACATGATGGGTGTGGCCAAATTGCACTGGAAAGTGGGAGGATCTTTAATGGGCAATAAATACCAGGAGTGTGTTGTGGAGTTCAGGAGTGCGCTATGTACAGAGTGTAGAGTTCAGAGATGCGCTATGTACTGAGTGCAGAGTTTAGAGGTGCGCTATGTACAGAGTGCAGAGTTCAGAGATGCGCTATGTACAGAGTGCAGAGTTCAGAGGTGAGCTATGTACAGAGTGCAGAGTTCAGAGATGCGTTATGTACAGAGTGCAGAGTTCAGAGGTGCGCTATGTACAGAGTGCAGAGTTCAGAGATGCGCTATGTACAGAGTGCAGAGTTCAGAGGTGCGCTATGTACAGAGTGCAGAGTTCAGAAATGTGCTATGTACAGAGTGCATAGTTCAGAGGTGTGCTATGTACAGAGTGCAGAGTCCACAGAAGCGCTATGTACAGAATGCAGAACTCAGAGGTGCGCTACATACAGAGTGCAGGGTTTAGTGGTCTTCTATGCATAGTGTGCAGGAATCCGCTCTCTTTTACAGGCTGTTCACATCTTACTTCCACCCCTACCCCTGTGCGAGGGCCACATGAAATGGCCTGGAGGGCCGGATTTGGCCCATGGGCTTTGCGTTTGACACATGTGCCATAGATGGATCGAAAATTGGCTGATCCTGCTGAACCTGCTGAAATTTGATCTGTCTATAGCTGGCTTAAGCAGGCTTCTGTGTTAGAATTTCCTGCATATAGGCAGGTGCAGTCTGCACTCCCCACTCTAGGTGGCACTGAACACAAGTGGCAATACAGAAGGGGAAGGAAGTTGTGTGTAGTTCCTCTATGACTTCTTTTGGTCACCAAGAGAACAGCTGTCTGATTGGACACTGGGGCTCCGTGTGACCTCCACAGCCATCTTGGGTGAGGGTGGTAGAGCTTATTTAAGCCCCTTGCCCCCTGACTTGTCGCACAATATATTGCAGCTTACCAGTCCTTAGGTGTGGTGGTTGCATTTGTTTTCTTTCTCAGGCTTTTTTCCTTTATTTTTACCATGTAATCATGCAAATCACACATTTGTGTCCTTGGACACAAAACATGCTGTGGGGGATAAGAGGGGTTAATCGTTTACAGAAGGAAGATAACATTGTTTGTACTCTTAGTTTATTTTCCAGGAATTGACAAGGACACATACTTTCTGGCAGGATTCACAGGCATTTTATGTATTTACTGAAAATGTTCTTAGCTTGAAACAAGAAAGCTAATGCGGCCACCACATTTAAGAGCTGGAAAGTAGACATATATATATATATAAGATTTTTGTTCTTTTGTTTAGTTTTCCTTTAACGCGTTAGTGTCAAACACTGATGCAAGCGAGCCGAATGACATTTGGACTTTTATACAATTGCAAACCTGTGAAAATTATGCCGTAATTATTTCTGCCTATTCAAACCAACTTGATCTCATCTTAATGTTGCACTAACAGCTTATGAAAACAAATTAGTTTTCCTGTGTGCATTGAGATGTGATTTCAAAAGGAGAAAAAAGCTCTCCTAAATTAAAAAACTTTCACTTTGAGTTTTACCATTCCATTAGGTAAATTAAAAATCACACTTGTGTGAGCTCCTTTTAGTCAGACAGCTTTGTCTATTATTTTTTGGGCAAATATCTGGGTTGCTCAAATTATGTAAAAGTTATGCTGATGAATAAAATTCAGAAAAGCATTTTTTTTAAATTTTTCTCAAGTGCTAACTAATTAAAATAAACTAAAATAAAATATATGTATTAAATTATTCTACTAAATTAAAGCTCTATCTTCCCAAAAAAGTGTATAATATTTTAGTAGACTACAAAAGTTAAAAGGCGCTGAACTAAGACTTCTCTAAAATGAAAAAAAAAAAAAAATGCAATTGGACCCAGTGGTGGATAGGAGGAAAAGGCACTGCAACTAAAGTGATTAATAGGCTCATCATGCTGCTTTATCATATAGCTTGCATTATACACAATTCAGTTTGTATACAGCGTTTTTGAGCTTCGGCGATTTTTTATTAGCCAATAGAGAAAACTATCATCTGTTGCATCATTTGTTATTTGGTTTTTCATCTTTTTTAGCTTTTCCATCAGCTTTTATTATTTTTTTAAATTATTATTATTATTCATTTATTATTATTTTACTAATACTACTACTACTAATATTAATGATAAATTAATAAATACATTTAAAATAAATACACAAATAAATAAAAATAATAATAAATAAAAAATAAATGATGAATACTATGTAATAATAAATAAATAAATAATTAACCCCTAAGCTTAACTCCTAACCCTTAAAAGAAATAAAATAAAATAATAATAATACATAAATAATAATAAATAAATACTCTAACCCTAACAAAAATTAAATATATACAGTAAATAATAATAATAATAATAATAATAATAATAATAATTATTATTATTATTATTATTATTATTATTATTATTATTATTTTTGTTCAGGTTTGGGTGTTTATTTTTGTATTATTATTATTATTATTATTATTATTATTATTATTATTATTATTAATACTACTACTACTAATAATAATAATTTATTTAATAGATTTTTTAAGGTTAGGGATTAATTATTTTTTTATTGTTACATATTATGAATTAATTTAATTAATTTATTTATAATTTTTAGTTATTTGTGTATTTATTTTACATTAATTTATTCATATATTATTACAATTCTTTTTTACATTTTTTCATTTAAGCAGAAAAGTGCACAAATAACACATGAAAGTGCACAAAAATACAAAATTAGCGTTTTATTAATTTCTATGGGAATAAAAACACCCCAAAATGTACAAATCTGCCCAGTTTCAGCTACAAAAAAAAAGCTCCAGAACTTTTTTGAGCTTCAGGAAACTTGGTTTGGAGATGTGAACCAACTCCGAGAAATTGTTTTTTTCTCCTCCAGCATTTTGGAGCTTTGAGTGTGAATGGGGCCTGAGTGCTGAAACTCTTTTTAAAAATAGTAGCTAGCTCATAGGTTGGTTTGTATTTAGTCTAAAACAGAAGCAGGACTTTCAATCGAAGAAAAAAAGCTTTATGTCCACTTGTAGAAAATTTTCCTTAAAGCTCAATGTCAGTTTAATTTAAATTTCTTTAAATACACTGAGCAAAATTATAAACGCAACACTTTTGTCGGACAACAAAAGTTTGGTCCAGATTAATGGTGAAACACCCAGTGTGAATGGCACCACATCCCTGAAGAAAAAATGAGTAAAAGTAGGGAAAAGCAACGGATTTTAACGGTGCAGGAGGATGTACAAAAATAAATAATATTGAATATAAAATAATTTTTTAATAGGTTCAAAGTTAAAAAGACAAGCAAAGACAGATATTTCACAAATATTTGCAGTGTTTTACAATTATGGTGGTCACAACAAGCAGGTAAACTTGAGATAGTAAAGTCGCACATTAACCACTTAAGGACCAGCCTCTTTTTTGATTTTAGGTGTTTACATGTTTAAAACAGTTTTTTTTTGCTAGAAAATTACTTAGAACCCCCAAACGTTATATATGTTTTTTTTTTCTAACACCCTAGAGAATAAAATGGCGGTCATTGCAATACTTTTTTTTGCACCGTATTTGAGCACCGGTCTTATAAGCGCATTTTTTGGAAAAAAAATCACTTTTTTGAATAAAAAAATAAGACAACAGTAAAGTTAGCCCAATTTTTTTTAATATTCTGAAATATAATGTTACGCCAAGTAAATTGATACCCAACATGTCACGCTTCAAAATTGCACCTGCTCGTGGAATGGTGTCAAACTTTTACCTTCAAAAATCTCCATAGGCGACGTTTAAAAAATTCTACAGGTTGCATGTTTTGCGTTACAGAGGAGATCTAGGGCTAGAATTATGGCTCTCCCTCTACCAGTCACGGCGATACCTCACATGTTTTGTTTGACCACCGTTTTCATATGCGGGTGCTACTCACCTATACGTTCCCTTCTGCGCGCGAGCTCATCGGGACGGGGTTTTTTTTTTTTTTTTTTAATTTATTTTTATTATTTATTTTACATTATTTTTTTTTTTTATTTTTTTACACTGTTTAAAAAAAAAAAAAAGTGTCACTTTTATTCTTATTACAAGGAATGTAAACATCCCTTGTAATAGAAGAAAGCATGACAGGACCTCTTAAATAAGAGATATGGGGTCAAAAAGACCTCAGATCTCATATTTACACTAAAATGCAATTAAAAAAAAAAAAAAGTTGTTTAAAAAAAATGACATTGAAAAAAATATGCCTTTGAGAGGCGTGGGCGGCAGTGATGTTTTGACGTCGCTTCCTCCCAGCAGTGTCATGGAGACGAGTGGGCATCATCTTAGCCTCATTCATCTCCAGACACAGGACGGAGACAGACGCGATCGCCTCTGCCGCTACTGATGGCTCCGGTAAGCGGCTGAGGGCACCGGATCGCGGCGGGAGAGGGCCACCCCGATAAAAGTGATCTCGCTGCGAATCCGCCGCAGGGACCACTTTTATCAGAAAGCCGGCTGCCGCACGAAAACGGGGATGCGGGGTTATGGCAGCTAGCTGCTGCCATAACCCCGGTATCCCCCTTCAAAGTTTGGACGTACATCGTTGTGCGGCGGCCCGAAAGTGGTTAACCCGACATGTTTCTCTGAAATGCTTCTTCAAGGGATGTGCAGACCGAAACAATGATATCAGCAAGAACTGTGCAAGCATACAGATAGAAAAAAATAAATAAACAAACAGAAAAAATATACATATCTATATTACATTCTAAACAAATATGTCAAAAGGAGAGCACGGTGTATATCAGACACAGCACAAAAAGTGCTTACCCCGCAGCAACCTCCACACAGCATGAACCACTGCATAACCCTCAACTAGCACAAGTCCCCAAGAGAGGCCACCTCGGTACAGTCACAGAGGACAGAAGGGTCGAACTAGGAGTGAAGAAGAATATATGTATATATTTACACACACATATATGCATAGTATCATGTGCATATATTATAAAGAGAAAAGAAAGAGAAGAACCTGGCTACAAATATCAAATAGCCAGAAACCAAAAAGATATGATTTAGGTACTTACTTTTAAAATGATCAATTAACAAAGCATAGGGTGAGGGGTGGACTTCAGACATCATACTGGTAGTAATCGCAGGGATACAATCTGATAACTATTAAAATAGAGAAAGAGAGAGAGTAGGGAAAAAGGGGATACAAACTGCTGAATATTGGACTGATCGATAGAATGGAGAAATGAGTAAATAATAAGGCTATATAAAATGTCAAAGATAAATTATATATAGGACGATGTCTCTCAAGATAATGTACAAATAGTTAGCACATTGTTAAACTAAGTGATAAAGTCTCAGAGAAAATAAATTAATCGTGGGGGACCGAACAACAGGTCTATTAAGAATGAACAGGGCATTCTACATAAAATGAAGAATGAACAGGGCATTCTACATAGAATGAAGAATGAACAGAGCATTCTACATAGAATGAAGAATGAACAGGGCATTCTACATAGAATGAAGAATGAACAGGGCATTCTACATAGAATGAAGAATGAACAGGGCATTCTACAGAGAATGAAGAATGAACAGGGCATTCTACATAGAATGAAGAATGAACAGGGCATTCTACATAGAATGAAGAATGAACAGGGCATTCTACATAGAATGAAGAATGAACAGGGCATTCTACATAAAATGCCCTATTCATTCTTAATAGACCTGTTCATTTTGCGCTTTGCCCAATCAGGGCACAGTATAAGCTGGTTGTCAAGGAGCGGGGTCGGGAAGCCGGCCCCTGCGTCTTTAGGAAACGACGAGTCATTAGCTGTCAATGGGTTTCCTTGCTGACAGCTGAATACAAAAAATAAAAATTGACGGTTAAAAGAAAAAAAATGCCACGCCAAAATTTAAAAAAGAACGGCGTGGGACCCCCCCTCCCCCCACTCCATACCAGACCATGATCTGACAAATTTTTATATTTTACCTATAGGCCTTTTCATTTGGCAATAACAATAATGCACTACATAAGTTAGCAAAGTAATACATATATTGTTTTTGCATTACAAACAAGGCTTTCTGTAAGCAATATTGTCTTTAACCGCTTCAGCTCCAGAAGGTTTTTACCCCCTTCCTGACCAGGCCATTTTTTGCGATACGGCACTGCATTACTTTAACCACTTCCAGACCATCGCACGCCGATATACGTCCTAACTTTGAAGAGGAATATTGTTGTTATGGCAGCAGCTAGCTGCCATAACCCCAGTATCCTCTTTTTCGGCCAGCGGTCCGGTTTCTGATAATAGTGGTCTCTGCGGCGGATTCGCCGCAAGATCACTTTTATTGGAGGCGGGAGAAGGCCCCTCTCCCGCCGCACTCCGGAGCCATCGGCAGGGGCGGAGGCGAACGGATCCTCTCATGTCAGTGGCATGGAGACGAGTGAGGGGAAGATCTCATATTTAAGAGGTCCTATCATGCTTTTTTTCTGTTACAAGGGATGTTTACATTCCTTGTAATAGGACTAAAAGTGATACACCTTTTATGTAAAAGAACATGCTAAAAATAAAAGATAAAAAATAAAAGGTAAAATAAATAAGAAAAAAACATTTTTTAAACGCTCCCCGTCCCGACGAGCTCACGTGCACGCATACGTGAGTATCGCCCGCATATGAAAACGGCGTTCAAACCACAAATGTGAAGTATCACCATGATCAGTAGAGCGAGAGCAATAATTCTAGACCTCCTCTGTAACTCAAAACATGCAACCTGTGGAAATTTTTTGTAGAATGGTAATTAACCCCTTGCCAATTCTGACACTTCTCTCCTACATGTAATAATCATCATTGTTTTGCTATAAAATTAACCCCCAAACATTATATATATTGTTTTAGCAGACACCCTATGGAATAAAATGGTGGTCATTGCAACTTTTTATGTTACACAGTATTTGCGCAGCAATTTTTCAAACGCCTTTTTTTGGGGGAAAAAAAACTTTCATGAATAAAAAAAAAACAAAACATTAACACAATTTTTTTTGTATAATGTGAAAGATGATGTTACGCCAAGTAAATAGATACCTAACATGTCATGCTTTAAAATTGCGCACACTCATGGAATGGCGCCAAACTTCAGTACTCGAAAAACTCCATAGACAACGCTATACATTTTTTTACAGATTACATGTTTAGAGTTACAGAAGAGGTCTAGTGCTAGAATTATTCTTCTCGCTCTAACGTTCGCGGTGTATGTAACCTGTGTGTATCTGGCTCTGATACTAGCCAGTGCCTCACCAGACACTCACCTCACCGCATGTCCCTGGTAGGAAGATATATGTTATTAATGGGTTAAATAGCAACATATAGGGGGTAGATTTACTAAAACCAGAGAGTGCAAAATCTGGTGCAAATCTGCATAGAAACCAATCCGCTTCCATGTTTTATTCAGTGAACAGGCTGAAGTTAGAAGCGGATTGGCTACCATGCCCATCTGCTCCAGATTCTGAGTGCACCAGTTTTAGTAAAGCTTCCCCATTGTGTTACGCTTACTTTTCCTCCTGCTTTCACCTGCGGCACCTAAGGGAGGTTGATGTCCAGGAAATGTAAAATAATCTCTCTGAGGAGTTGCTCTTAGCACTGTGCTGCTTCTTCTCATGAGATTCTAAATGATTACCATGTCATATCATAAACCTCCACTAGCAAGGTCATCAAAAGACTCCTAATGAAGGCTGTGTCGTAAATGGCCCTGTAGTAAAAAAAAAAAAAAAAAAAAAATTTTCTTGACTTTTTTTTTTTCATTACATACGGAACAAAAAGTCCTCTATGTCAGTGGTCATCAACCCTGTTCTCAAGGCCCGCTAACAGGCCAGGTTTTATGTATTACCTTGGGGAGATGCAGACTAGAATACTGCAATCACTGAGCAGCAAATGATATCATCAGTAATGTATTTAAGTTATCTTGCAAACCTGGCCTGTTAGTGGGCCCCGAGGACAGGGTTGATGACCACAGCTCTATGTGATGATTTTTAGGTGACAGGTTCTCTTTAATGAGACACGCAGGGTCTAAAGGACACTGCATGTCTCCTCTGGGTTCCACTGAATGTTTTGCACTGCAGATGGCATTGCAAATAATTGCCTCCCAGCTTTGCTAGCCAGGGAAAGTGACAGGTGACCGGGAAGTGACGTCATAGACTTAGTTTTCAGGGTCACAGCAAGAAGGGGAGGGGAGCAGACGTGTGTCTGCTCTTCTCCCTTCCCTCCTATTGATGATGATGATTGATTGATTGATGATTGATGATGATGATCTTTTATATATCTGTAAGGGGATAATTCTTATAAATGGCCGCATGCGTAAAAGAGCATTCTTCCCAATGACATCACACTAATGTGTCATGAGCTGTAGATATAGTAATCATTATCAACATTCCCTGAGACCAGAAAGTTATTTTTAAGGGTTCCTCTGTGTTGAAAAGGTTGAGAAAGGCTGGCTTATAGCCAGACCACTTTTTTTTCTCCACGGGTTCTTTTTTCTTTTTTTTTTAATAAGGAAGAGGAACCAACCAATATTTTAATGCAAGTTGCGCTTTAAGAGGCATTGCAAAGTCAAAAAGCCCAAATGAATGTTGTCATAGGAATGCAGAGCTTGATAAATCTGCTTCTGTTTTTTTTTTTTCTATTGATTGTTTTCCTTCCACCACTTGCTCGCCCCCCCTCCCTTTTCCGCGAGGTTTTATGAGCCCACTCTGTTTTTATGGACGTTTGCCCATGTGACCTCCAATTGTAAAGTCTCATTACATCATCTCATTTAGCTGATTTACTTTTTTTTCATCCACAACAATTTCCAAACCCGAATCATTCTGCTACATGTAACAAAAATAAGACTTTAAGAGCTTGTTTAGCCAAGTGTTCATTACCACTCATGGGAGTTCTTCAGTTTAAAAAGTGAGGAATGAATAGATTACAAATAAATTACACACTCCTAATATTCATTAAACCTCTTATCCTGCTATAGCAAGTGCTTGTCGTTCTATTACACACAATACCAAAGGGATAAAATATGCACGCCATAAAGGTTGGCAAGTCAGTGGAGACAAAATTTTAGCATTGGTTAATTGTATGCTTTCCAGCAGAGAAATGGCATATTTTCTCATTCGGCATTCTGTGTCACTTTAGTGGCCAAGAGCTCAGCAATCAATGAGATAATGGAATGAAAAAAAAAGTCATAAAGAAACATTTAAGTTAAAAAAAAAATAATAATAGTTCGCCTGGGCTGTCAAAGTTAATATTCTGTAACTGCTCTGTGAAAACAGTGAAAGAATTCTCTGTTTAATGAGATATTTATATGATGCTGAGAGACGTGCAACATAACAAAAACCTGCCGCAAAAAGCCTCAATTTTTCATACTTGGGAAAGTAGGCAATTAAGTTAAATTCATGCAAAATAGGCATTAATGTTAGGCTGAAAAAAATGTAGGCTCTATTTTGGAAAACATGTACTTTTGTGTAAGTGGATTCACCGGATGGTATAACAAAGAATAAAAAGAACACAGTATACAGAAATTAAAAGAGGAATTAGAATTGAAAGTAAATTGCTCTTGAGTTCTTATTGACTGAATAAATAGTTTTTAGTGTAGTTGAAAAACATTCTTATTCTAGATACTTAAAGTGGAAACCAAAATACACCGTTCAGCCATAACTTTATGACCACTGACAGGTAAAGTGAATAAAATGTATTATTTTATTACAATGGCATCTGGAAGTGGGTGGGATATATAAGGCAGAAAGCAGAAAATGGGCAAACATAAGGATTTGAGCAACTTATTGTAATGACTAGACGACTGGGTCAGAGCATCTCCAAAACTGTAGCTCTTGTGGGATGTTCCTTGGCTGCAACGATCAGGACCTACCAAAAGTGGACCAAGGGTCATGGGTGACAGGGTCATGGGTGAAAGGCTCATTGATGCACGTGGGGAGAGAAGGCTGGCCGCTTAGTCTGATCCAATAGAAAAGCTACTGTAGATCAAATTGCTCAAAAAGTTCATGCTGGTTCTGATAGAAAGGTGGTAGAACACACAGTGCATTGCAGTTTGTTGCGTATGGGGCTGCATAGTGCAAATGGTCATGGTGCCCATACTGACCAGTGTCAGCCAAAAGTACCTATAATGGGGTGTACCTTCCTTAACCTATCCTTTTGCTTATGACTTGTTCGCTGAAAGCAGAATTTCCATGTTCAGGGAATGCACCATACATGCATGTGTTTGCAATGATGCATGAAAGTACAGTAGGTGCCACCGATATTGTGACACCTGCGAGCCCCATTGCGGAAGCCAGTGCCAAGCTCTGTTGCTCCTCCCTGCTCGCCGGCCCCAATGAATTCCTATGGATGCGCGCGCTCTGTCACTCCTCCCGCTCGCCGCCCCCAATGGATTCCTATGGATGCACGGCATCTCGTGGGGGTGGCGAGTGCGAGAAGCACAGCCTCACATCGGTGATTTCCAGCGCGATCCCATCCCATCCCAAACACAATATCGGCAGCAGGTACTGTATATGCATATATCCAAGTACAAGCATGTACAGCCATTCACTTCTATGGCTGTCTGTATGTGCCTCCACTAGTCCTCAGGCACAGTGCAGTGCTGCAGTGTTGAAGGATTAAAACAGGTGGGGAGGTGATGACACCTTGCCTCCCAGCCACCTGTCAAACACCCTCTGCCGAAAGTGTAAACAAGACCTAAAAGTTTATTTTACAGGGTGTTGTTATAATTGAAAGCATTAGCATATATCCAAGTACAAGCGAGTACTATATGTGGCTCATATTGTAATGACTAGATGACTGGGTCAGAGCATCTCCAAAACTGCAGCTCTTGTGGGATGTTCCTAGGCTGCAGCGATCAGGTTCTACCAAAAGTGGTCCAAGGAAGGAAAACCAGTGAACTGGCAACAGGGTCATGGGTGACCAAGGCTCATTGATGCACACGGGGAGCAAAGACTGGGCCATTTAGGTTGATCCAATAGAAGAGCTACTGTACCTTAAATTGCTGAAAAAGCCAATGCTGGTTCTGATAGAGGTATCAGAACACACAGTGCATAGTAGTTTGTTGTGTATGGGACTGCGTAGCTGCAGACTGGTCAGGGTGCACATGATGACCCATGTCAGCCAAAAGTACCTACAATGTGTCAGGGTTGGGGTCAGCCCTTCCTTCTCTGAGCTGGCCGCTCAGCTGTCAGCTAATTGCCAGCTCCCATCTCTCTCCACAGTTACCCAGCTGTTGATTCTGCTCGCCAGTCCTGCCTACTTAAAGTCGTCCAGCTCACTTGATCTCTGCCTTCACCTTTGTCAACATCACAGAGACTTTCTCCTGCATTCCTGTTGAAGACTTGCTCGGCTGACGTTCCTTCTGACTCCTGATCCTGCTTGCTGTACTACTACGTTTATCTCTGGCTCTCTGACATTTGCTTGGCTGACTACCCGATCCGGTTACTGAACTCTGGCTTGTTTTGACTACGCTTAGTCTGTTTACCTTATTGTTATTAAACAAGTGTGATTTAACTTTACTTCTGTCTCGGTCTGATTCATGGCTCCTGATACAATGGGAGTTTGTGTATCAGAATTGAACCACAGAGCACTGGAAGAAGAAAGCTTGGTCAGATGAATAACCAGAATGCACTATGGGAAGAGACAGTCTAGCGGAGGCTGAAATGATCTGCTACTGAAAGCTTGGTGCCTGCGAATCTTGGGAATGTTTGTGCTTCAACAGGTCAGTGCTGTTTTGGTGGCAAAAGGGAGACCTCTTTAATATTAGGTAGATGGTTATAATATGTCAGAAACCATGAAATCAGGCCGAGACAGAAGTACAGTTAAATCACACTTGTTTAATAATAAAATTAAAAAGAACAAACGTAGTCAAAACATAGCCAAAGTTCAGTAACTGGAATGGATAGTCAGCCAAGCCAGAAGTCAGGGATCAATGTAGTGCAACAGCAAGCAGGATCTGGAGCCAGAAGGGATGTCAGCAAAGCAAATCTTGAACAGGATTACAGGAGATAGTTTCTGTGATGTGACCAAGGAGAAGGCAGAACTCCTCTGGACTGGAAGGACTGACGAGCAGCATATCATCAACAGCTGAGTAACTGTGGAGAGAGATGGGAGCTGGCAATTAGCCAACAGCTGAGCAGCCAGCTCTGAGAAGGAAGGGCGGAGCCCAGCCTTGACATAATGTTATTGTGGGTGGTCATAAGTTTATGGCTGCTCAGTGTATCTTCCCTACCGTACACTTGTGCTTATGACTTGTTCGCTGAAAGCAGAATTTCCATGTTTGCGAAACACACCATACACCATACCTCCCCTAGATTTTAGTTAGAGGTATCAGAATAAAGGGGGCCAAATACAAGCCACACTTTTCAGATATTTAATTGTAAAAAATGTTGAAAATCATTTAACATTTTCCTTCCACTTCACAATTATGTGCCACTTTGTGTTGGTCTATCACATAAAATCCCAATTGAATACATATACATTTTTGGTTGTGACATGACAAAATTTGGAAAATGTCAAGGAATATGAATACTTTTTCAAGGCACTGCATGTGCAGATTACACCTCCCCCTGAATAATAGGTTATAGTATTGCATAATACTTATTACAATGATCATTTTACACACATATAGGTGTATAAATGCAGGCACTATACAGACCAGAATTTTTGTTCAAATTCCACACCATTAGTGGGCTGCAGAAACGGCCGATTTTCATGTTGCCATTGAATTTGAATGATCGGGAAACTTTTTGAAAAACTAACGATTTTCGAATCAATGATGGGAGAATCGTGTGAGAAATATAATTGAAAAAGAAATGCGCATGAGCGCAAGAAAAGAAAATTCCTAGAAAGAAAAGAAGATTCCTGGCCACTAAAATTATCTTATGTAGCAACATGAGATGAAATTGAAGGCTTGGTTGGTTGAATTTTGAAATCAATGGTGGCACCATCAGATCACAAAATGCACAAAATGTCTGATTTTCAAAAAAAAAATTATTTTGGAATTCGACCCATGTATAACCTGCATTAGTCTATAGGTTTTGTAAACCTGAAATAGATATTTCAAGTATAGGTGAGTTCAATCACTCACTAAATTCTTATATCTTTTGCTGACCTTACAACTAAATATACCTGGGCCATTAAAAAGCCAAACAAGGTAGTCTCCTAACTTACTAACTCCTAATGTTGAATAAATAGAGAATCCAGCAGATTTACTGCAGATATCCTTTGTGTATGGCCACAGAACGTGGGAGGAGCATAGAACACAGGTGTAGCAATCTGCCAGAATCCTCAAATAATATTAGAGGTCAGTGTGTAGGCAAGTTCCTACTTTACAATGTGTTTTGTTGCTAAACTGTATTTTTTGTGTTTTGTAGCTTTAAATAACTGTCTGGTGCCGCTTGGGGTTAACAGCGTTTGTGACATCTCGTACCCTGAGTTATGTGTCACTTCCCCTTAAATGGCATATACTGTATACCAAGATGGGCAGTGTCAGGCACACAGTACGGGCATGGGAGAGGTTGTGAGAGAACCTGTCTGTGATGTAATCTGCTCTGTTACGAACCCACCCTTTAACAGGATCCCATCCCGTGTTACATATGTATGGACTACTACTGGTGAGAGAGTTTGTTTAGGTTAAGGTATGGGCAGCACCAGAAGAAGCACAGCCATTGATAAATCAGACAATTGTTTTGCACAGCGAAAGAGCATATGTTATGTTTAAAAATGCTACAGTGGGGATCCCCTGCAGAGTTTCTAAGTTTGCCCACTTACAAAGAAATGAAGGGTCATTTTTATCATAGGTATATTTTAAATGATAGAGACAGAATATGAAGCAAAAATCCAGAAAAAAAAACATAATATAAATGTTATAAATTGAGTTGCAGTTCTGTGAGTAAAATAAGTACAGTATTTAATCCCCAAGCAAAACATGACTTAGTACTTGGTGTAGAAACCCTTGTTGGCAAGCACAAAAGTAAGATGTTTCTTGTAGTTGGTTACCAGGTTTGCATACAGCTCAGGAGGGATTTTGGCTCACTCTTCTTTACAGATCTTCTCTAAATTCTTAAGGTTTCTTGGCTATCTCTTGGCAACTCAAAGTTTAAGCTCCCTTCATAATTTCCTATAGGATTAAGGACACTGGCTAGGCCACTCCATAACCTTTATGTGCTTCTTCTTGAGCCATTCCTCTGTTGCCTTGGCGGTATGCTTTGGGTCATTGTCATGCTGGAAGATCCATCCACGACCCATCTTCCGTGTTCTAACTGAGGAGAGAAAGCTCTCATCCAGGATTTTACAATACATGGTCTCGTCCATTGGCCCCTCAATGCGGCAAAGTTGGCCTGTACCTTTAGCAGAAAAACAGCCCCAAAGCGTAATGTTTCCACCTCCATGCTTGACTGCAGGGAGGGTCTTTCTAGGGTCATAGTCAGCATTTTTCTTCCTCCAAACACAGCGATTTGAGTTAATGCCAAAGAGCTTAACTTTGATCTCATCTGACCACAGCACTTTCTTCCAATCCTTTTCTGACTTTTAGATGTTCATTGGCAAATGTTAGATGGACCTGTTCATGTGTATTCTTGAAGAGGGGAACCTTGCTTGCACTGCAGGATTTTAATACATGGAGGCATTTTGTGTTTGGTGTCTGTGGTCCCTACTGCCTTGAGATCATTCACAAGCTCCTTCTGTGTAGTTCTGGGCCGATCCCTCACTTTTCTCACGATCATACTTACCCCATGAGGCAAAATCTTGCATGGAGCTCCAGACTGAGGGCAATTGATGGTTATTTTGAATTTCTTCCATTTGCGAATAATCACTCTAACAGTTGTCTCCTTCTCACCAAGCTTCTTGCTGATGGTCTTGTAGCTCATTCCAGCCTTGTGCAGGTCTACAATCTTGTCCCTGATGTCCTTTGATGGCTCTTTTGGTCTTGCCCATAATAGTGAGGTCTGAATGAAAGAAAGAGATTTTGTGGACAGGTGTCTTTTATACACATAACGAGTTGTTGTTAGGAGCGCCTTCTTAAATTGACAGGACTAATCTATGTGCACATACTTTACCCAGTCTGTAGGAGCCAGAATTATTGTTGGTTGGTAGGGGATAAAATATTTATTTTACTCACTGAACTGCAACTCATTTTATAACATTTGTATCATGTGTTTTTCCTGGATTTTTGGTTGATACTCTGTCTCTCATTTAAAATTCACACTTATGATAAAAATTATAGACCCTTAATTTCTTTGTACGTGGGCAAACCTACAAAATCAAATCAAAAAATTATTTCCCCCATTGTATGCTGTTTGTTATAAAAAGATTTCAATATGTAAAGAAGTTTATTCAGTAAATCCTGTGTGTGCCCCACGCAGTGTGAATACTGCACAGGTGCGAGAACTGGATCCAGCTACACAAAATCCAGGAAGGGAACGAGCTGTGGCTTCAGGTACCCATAGATGAAATGGCTGCTACCAGACTTTACTCAGGAGGAATTCCACTACATATTTGACAAGAAAAATAGCTTTTTAATGTAAAAGAATATCCTAAATGGTTAAAGCGCTGTTGAACAATACAGAGGCCGCCTTCATTCAAATATGGTAGCAGACTGTAGTTCCTCTTGTAAACTGTGAATATGTTTAAGGCTTGTAGTTCCTCCGTGCCCCTAGGGGACGACCTGCTAACAAGTGGATGATGCAACATGCTAACATTCACTCAAATCTCAAATATACATTTTAGAGATTTTCTTGTTACCCAGAGTAAACAACTAAATATACTATTGAAAAAAATATATATGAGAGCTGTTTTACCTGACAAAGTACATCTTGAGATTTACAAGGCAGACAGAACAGAGGGGTCACCAGCTGGGTCAAGCTGAAGTAAATTCTTCCAGTAGCAACAAGAGAAACTGTCTGACAACATATGCATATACTTACATTCCTCAAAGTTACCTTTTCTTTTGCCCATGCAGGAAAAAATTGAAAGGGTCACTTAAACCAGAACGATACTTTAGCTCCAGAGCTTAGGTGTCCCGGATCTACCCTCCGGCCACTGACATCCTAAGCTGGCTGCTTCTAGTTACCAATCTCCTGCCATTTTAATTGGGCTGAGATGACGTCACTCCTACGCATATGCTGGAGTGCAGTTGCCGAAACTGTGCACTGAGCTGCATGTTCGTAGCTCAGTACACAGGGGAGGACAGGCAAATGATACATTTAGATGCAGAAGAGACATAGCATGCCTGTTCCCCCAACTTTTTTTTTCTTAAAGGATAAGTTCACCTTTTCAGAAAAAATAATAAATGCACATTTTTTTGCAGGTAAAAAATGTGCACTTATTATTTTTTGTTGCAGGAGCCTGTAAAGCATTGCACCAGCGATCAGCAGATCGCAGATGCCATGCAGGTCTCCTGCAGAATAATCACTGTATCTGCTGTCTTATACCTTGTACAAGGAAGCTGATACATGCTGACAGGAAGAATGAATGAAATACCACAGCTCTCACAGCGCCATGGTAGTTCATTGAAAACTACAAGCCGACAGCCCCCCGCTAGCTGGCAAGTTTGGGGAGGTGCGGGGGCAGGTGCATTCATAACATGTTACATGTTACACCTCAAATATGGGTGTAACATGTTATGAAAGGTGAACTTATCCTTTAAAGCTCCACTTTACTCCCATTTTTCCCAACCCACACAATTTTTCTCAATCTCCCACGCTAATCAGTTTAGTCACTGGAAGTGGGGAAAGAAAACCCTGTCTAAGGTCCAAGAGCTTACATGGGGCCATATACTCCTTCCCCAGCCCCATGGGACAGAACTCACCTAACACTGTCAGCAGAGAGCAGCAGAAAGGGAAAGAGTCATATGGTTACCTGTCCTGTATTTCACTTTAATGCAATGGCGGCCAAATAGACAAAAGTGAGAGTGAAGAAAATAAGTGTGTAATGGAGGGTATATGCTGCTAAAAAGGGAGGGAGACAAGTAAACATTTACTTTGACCTGCATGGGCAAAGCAAAGGGTTACCTTAAAAGAGAACTATGGGAATGGGGGTTATTGCAGATTCATACTTACCTAGGTGGATGCAGCATCAGATGCAGCTGCCACACAGGTTGTACACAAATATCTACTAGGGATGAGCCAAACACCCCCCCCCCCCGCTTCGGTTCGCAGCAGAACATGCGAACAGGCAAAAAATTTGTGCGAACACACGAACACCGTTAAATTCTATGGGACACGAACATGAAAAATCAAAAGTGCTCCGTTTAAAGGCTTATATGCAAGGTATTGCCATAAATAGTGTATGGGGACCTGGGTACTGTCCCAGGGGACATGTATCAATGCAAAAAAAAAGTTTTAAAAACATCCGTTTTTTCAGGAGCAGTGATTTTAATTTTGAATGGGGTTCCCCTTAAAATCCATACCAGACCTGAAGAGCCTGGTATGGATTTTGTGGGGGCCCCACGCCATTTTGTTTTTACATTTTGGTGCAGGGTTCCCCTTAAAATCCATACCAGACTTGAAGGGCCTGGTATGGATTTTGGGGGGGACCCCCACACCAATTTTTTTTTTTTAATTTTGGTGCAGGGTTCCCCTTAACCACTTCAATACACTATATTATATATACTGCACTGCCTGAATATAGATTTTACACTGAATATCTAATCGACACTAAACGCAGAGTATATACTAGACTGTATATATAGATCACATACACTGTCTGTACTGACTGAATATAATTTCTACACTGAATATCGAATCTACGCTAAATGCAGAGCATATATATATATATATATATATATATATATATATATATATATATATATATATATATATATATGCTCTGCATTTAGCGTATATAATAATATATAATAATATATAATATATATAATATAATATATATATATATATATATATATATATATATATATATACATATATATATGTATATATATATATATATATATATATATATATATATATATATATATATATATATATATATATATATATATAGATAGATATATTATATATATGTATATATATATACATATATATATATCTATCTATATATATATATATAGATAGATATATATATATGCTCTGCATTTAGCGTAGATTTGATATTCAGGGTAGAATCTATATTCAGTCAGTACAGACAGTGTATGTGATCTATATATACAGTCTAGTATATATATATATATATATATATATATATATATATATATATATATATATATATATATATATATATCAAATACACTGCCTGCACGCCACTAACTAAGCTGCCTAATTTCTCTTCATTCTTTACTCTATAAATGGCCGTCATGTAAGCAGCAGCCTTATATAGTGTGGGGCATGGACTTAGCCCCCTGAGCCATGATTGCCAAAGGCACCCTGCCTTTGGCTAATTATGGCTCTCTCAGCGTGCCGTGTGTGCTGTGATTGGCCAAAGCATGCAGGTCCGGTGCATGCTTTGGCCAATCATAAGACAACAATGCACTGTAATCTCTCAGTGCATTATGGAGCATTCCGCGGCACTCAAATTTGCTGCGAACACCCCATAATGTTCTAAACTCGAACATCGGGCTCATCCCTAATGTCTACCCTCGTCCATCTCATTTATATAGAAGTTAACACAAGAAAGATAGCATTGTTATAGTTTTTAAATCATCACAAATAAAAGTGACAAGGAAGTTATTTTTGGCAAGATTAGCAGGTATTTTTTGGAGCTTGAAAAAGAAAAACAAACACAGCCACTACTTCTGACTGGTAAGTTGCTATATATTACATTTTTGTTCATGTGTTTACCTGGTTGGCTTGTAGATGCTTACACTTGTGCACCCAATGAGACCTAGTATGGATTTCACAATGTACTTGCCCATGCAGTTAATGGCAATTTGCATGCAGGCATGCAGATGTTTGACACCAGAGACGCCCAAAGTCTCCCGTTGTACCATTCTGTTACTATTGACTACGTATGGTGTTGTGGTTTTAAACAAATCCCCATAGAATCTGCACTTTTATTCCTAAACTCTATCCTTGAGCAGCCCATCTTTTTTCCTTCAGTTGCTAAATGTTACTGTTCTAAATATCGAGAGCTTTTCTATTCCCCTATGCTGTGCTATGTCAAACATGTAATTGATGTTTTTAATGAAGGAATTATTTTGCCTTGTGAATTTTGTGTTTGTTTAGAGCAGTTGTCTGATTATGTCCAGAAGTAATTAAAAAGAGATGCTTCACCAAAGACAACTGATAATGAAGAAAATTTGATGTGAAAGTAAATGAGCGCTGTTTGCTTTGTCTGCATTTTTATGCATTTACAGTAATTCATGAGGTTCTGTGTCACTGGTTCATTTTAACAATTGCCTATTTTGTATTTAATCATTTGTAAACAGTTCTAACACTAACTTTGTATATTATAAGGCACGGGAAATTCAGTGGGAAGTTTGGCTAATGTAGCAGAGCACTGAAAATTGGCCACAATAACGAGATAGGTGAATTGGTCTCTACCCTTCCCTCTATAATCAGGAGCATTCGATTTCACTATCCTTACTTCAACACCAGCTATATGCTCTTACTCCAAGCACTAACCAATTCTATACCAGACCAATGCTGGCATTCCTCTCCTTCATGTAAAAATCATATTATATTTGCTAGAAAATTACTCAGAACACCTAAATAGTATATATCATTTTTTTAGCAGAGACCGTGGGAAATAAAATGGCGGTCGTTGCAATTTTTTATAGCACACGGTATTTGTGCAGGATTTTTCAAAAGCAATTGTTTTTGGAAAAAAAACACTTTCATGAATTAAAAAAAAGAAAAACACAATATTTATCCCAATTTTTTTGTATATATATATATATATATATATATATATATATATATATATATATATATATATATATATATATGTAAAAGATGATGTTACGTCGAGTAAATAGATACCTAACATGTCCCGTTTTATAATTGCACACACTTGTGGAATGGTGCCAAAATTGGGTGCTTAAAAATCTCCATAGGCTAAGCTTAACCACTTGAGCCCCGGACCATTATGCTGCCTAAGGACCAGAGGTCTTTTTCCAATTTGGCACTGCGTCGCTTTAACTGCTAATTGCGCGGTCATGCAATGCTGTACCCAAACGAAATTTGCGTCCTTTTCTTCCCACAAATAGAGCTTTCTTTTGATGGTATTTGATCACCTCTGCGGTTTTTATTTTTTGCGCTATAAACGGAAAAAGACCGAAAATTTTGAAAAAAAATGATATTTTCTACTTTTTGTTATAAAAAAAATCCAATAAACTAAATTTTAGTCATACATTTAGGCCAAAATGTATTCGGCCACATGTCTTTGGTAAAAAAAATGTCAATAAGCGTATATTTATTGGTTTGCGCAAAAGTTATAGCGTCTACAAACTAGGGTACATTTTCTGGAATTTACACAGCTTTTAGTTTATGACTGCCTATGTCATTTCTTGAGGTGCTAAAATGGCAGGGCAGTACAAAACCCCCACAAATGACCCCATTTTGGAAAGTAGACACCCCAAGGAAATTGCTGAGAGGCATGTTGAACCCATTGAATATTTATTTTTTTTGTCCCAAGTGATTGAAAAATGACAAAAAAAAAAAATATTTACAAAAAGTTGTCACTAAATGATATATTGCTCACACAGGCCATGGGCCTATGTGGAATTGCACCCCAAAATACATTCAGCTGCTTCTCCTGAGTATGGGGATACCACATGTGTGGGACTTTTTGGGAGCCTAGCCGTGTACGGGGCCCCGAAAACCAATCACCGCCTTCAGGATTTCTAAGGGTGTAAATTTTTGCTTTCACTCTTCACTGCCTATCACAGTTTCGGAGGCCATGGAATGCCCAGGTGGCACAAAACCCCCCAAAATGACCCCATTTTGGAAAGTAGACACCCCAAGCTATTTGCTGAGAGGCATATTGAGTCCATGGAATATTTTATATTTTGACACAAGTTGCGGGAAAGTGACACTTTTTTTTTTTTTTTTTTTTTCATAAAGTTGTCACTAAATGATATATTGCTCACACAGGCCATGGGCATATGTGGAATTGCACCCCAAAATACATTCAGCTGCTTCTCCTGAGTATGGGGATACCACATGTGTGGGACTTTTTGGGAGCCTAGCCGTGTACGGGGCCCCGAAAACCAATCACCGCCTTCAGGATTTCTAAGGGTGTAAATTTTTGCTTTCACTCTTCACTGCCTATCACAGTTTCGGAGGCCATGGAATGCCCAGGTGGCACAAAACCCCCCAAAATGACCCCATTTTGGAAAGTAGACACCCCAAGCTATTTGCTGAGAGGCATATTGAGTCCATGGAATATTTTATATTTTGACACAAGTTGCGGGAAAGTGACACTTTTTTTTTTTTTTTTTTTTTTCATAAAGTTGTCACTAAATGATATATTGCTCACACAGGCCATGGGCATATGTGGAATTGCACCCCAAAATACATTTAGCTGCTTCTCCTGAGTATGGGGATACCACATGTGTGGGACTTTTTGGGAGCCTAGCCGCGTACGGGACCCCGAAAACCAATCACTGCCTTCAGGATTTCTAAGGGTGAAAATTTTTGATTTCACTCTTTACTGCCTATCACAGTTTCGGAGGCCATGGAATGCCCAGGTGGCATAAACCCCCCCCAAATGACCCCATTTTGGAAAGTAGACACCCCAAGCTATTTGCTGAGAGGCATGGTGAGTATTTTGCAGCTCTCATTTGTTTTTGAAAATGAAGAAAGACAAGAAAAAACATTTTTTTTTTCTTTTTTCAATTTTCAAAACTTTGTGACAAAAAGTGAGGTCTGCAAAATACTCACTATACCTCTCAGCAAATAGCTTGGGGTGTCTACTTTCCAAAATGGGGTCATTTGGGGGGGTTTTGTGCCACCTGGGCATTCCATGGCCTCCGAAACTGTGATAGGCAGTGAAGAGTGAAATCAAAAATTCACGCCCTTAGAAAGCCTGAAGGCGGTGCTTGGTTTTCGGGGTCCCGTACGCGGCTAGGCTCCCAAAAAGTCTCACACATGTGGTATCCCCGTACTCAGGAGAAGCAGCAGAATGTATTTTGGGGTGTAATTTCACATATTCCCATGGCATGTTTGAGCAATATATCATTTAGTGACAACTTTGTGCAAAAAAAAAAAAAAAAAAAAAAAAAATTTGTCTCTTTCCCGCAACTTGTGTCGCAATATAAAATATTCCATGGACTCGACATGCCTCTCAGCAAATAGCTTGGGGTGTCTACTTTCCAAAATGGGGTCATTTGGGGGGGTTTTGAACTGTCCTGGCATTTTATGCACAACATTTAGAAGCTTATGTCACACATCACCCACTCTTCTAACCACTTGAAGACAAAGCCCTTTCTGACACTTATTGTTTACATGAAAAAGTTTTTTTTTTTTGCAAAAAAATTACTTTGAACCCCCAAACATTATATATTATTTTAAAGCAAATGCCCTACAGATTAAAATGGTGGGTGTTTCATTTTTTTTTTTCACACAGTAATTGCGCAGCGATTTTTCAAACGCATTTTTTGGGGAAAAAACACACTTTTTTAAATTTTAATGCACTAAAACACACTATATTGCCCAAATGTTTGATGAAATAAAAAAGATGATCTTAGGCCGAGTACATGGATACCAAACATGACATGCTTTAAAATTGCGCACAAACGTGCAGTGGCAACAAAATAAATACATGTTTAAAAGCCTTCAAAAGCCTTTACAGGTTACCACTTTAGATTTACAGAGGAGGTCTACTGGAAAAATTACTGCACTCGATCTGGCCTTCGCTGTGATACCTCACATGCATGGTGCAATTGCTGTTTACATATGACGCCAGACCACCGCTTGCGTTCGCCTTAGCGCGAGAGCAGGGGGCGACAGGGGTGCTTTTTTTTTTTTTTTTTTTTCTTTATTATTTTTTTGCTTTTTTAATCTTACTTTTAAACTGTTCCTTTCATATTTTTTTTTTTAATCATTTTTATTGTTATCTCGGGGAATGTAAATATCCCCTATGATAGCAATAGGTAGTGACAGGTACTCTTTTTTGAAAAAATTGTGGTCTATTAGACCCTAGATCTCTCCTCTGCCCTCAAAGCATCTGACCACACCAAGATCGGTGTGATAAAATGCTTCCCCAATTTCCCAATGGCGCTATTTACATCCGGCGAAATCTAAGTCATGAAATACTCGTAGCTTCCGGTTTCTTAGGCCATAGAGATGTTTGGAGCCACTCTGGTCTCTGATCAGCTCTATGGTCAGCTGGCTGAATCACCGGCTGCATTCTCAGGTTCCCTGTTGAGACAGGAGAGCCAGAGAAAAACACGGAAGACGGTGGGGGTGGGGGGGGCATTCCCTCCCACGGCTTGTAAAGGCAGTCTAGAGGCTAATTAGCCGCTAGGATTGCTTTTACATGAAAGCCGACCGCTGGCTGAAAAGAATGATACCAAGATGATACCTAAACCTGCAAGCATCATTCTGGTATAACCACTCAAAGTCGTGAATGGCGTACCTGAAGACAAAAAAATGGTTAACAATGGTTAACAATAAAGCACAGTAAACAGTAAAGTATAAATAATTACACACCTGAAAAACAAACATGATAAAACATAATAACAATAACAATAACAATAAAACATTGCAGAATAGAATACAGTAAAAAAGAGCAGAACAATAGAGAGAGAGAATAGAGAGAGAGAGAACAATAAAACGACAACTATTTTTTTTTTATTTCATATTTTTTTTTTTTTTACACTTTTTTTGTAACTAACTTTTATAACGGTAACCGGTTCCAGGTTCGGGTCTCTCAAAATGCGATGGCATCTTGGGAGACCCTGTGAAAGTGTGCCTAGTCTGTGCAATGCTGTACTCTACGCTAATACTCAACTAGTGAATGGTAGCGTTCAAAACATTCACCAATGCAAAGACCAGGATTGTCAGGACAGGAGGGACAATAATAGCGGGTGTCACGCCTATATCCGCGCTTGCTGCAGACACAACATCTTTTTTGGGGGGTTCGCTGGGTAGGGGTACTCGGGAGGACATAAAGAAAATGCCTCTCATGCAGCCGACTGCATTTGGTTGGGGATGTGAATGGGGGAAGTATGGGCGCTGCAGAAGCGGTGGGTTCCCAATTAGGATTGGCGAATGCAGCAGGAAGGGCATTATGGGCACGACGGGCCTGTGTTTGTCTTTTTGGTGGCAGCGGGACACTACTTGTGCTTGCCACCTCACCAGCTTGAACTGCACTTATGGGACTCGCCACGTCACCACGTGTTACTGCAGTGCTGGTTTGACTACGACCGGGGTGTACTAGGCTGCTGGTGCTTGCCAGTTCCCCAAAACGCTACCAAAAAACTGTTAGCGATCGCAGGGATCAGGCCTGACTCTGCGAACGCTGCAGTTATGCGTTTAGTGTTTTGTAAGTGACAGTGATCAATCGATACTGCACTTGGGTGGGCTGGGCCGGGCGGAGGGGCAAAACGCAGGTGCTAGCAGGTATCTGGGCTGATCCCGCTAACACTGCGTTTTTGGGAACCCTAAACTGCTGGTGACGCTAGTATAGATCTGATCGGATCAGATATTGATGCGATCAGATACTATACCACTAAGGGAGGTGTACGGTGCGTGCGTGGGTGTTAGCGGTACTGGCGCTAACCTGACGCTGCCTGGGGCTGGTGCTTGCCAGTTCACCAAAACGCTACAAAAAAAACTGTTAGCGATCGCAGGGATCAGGCCTGACTCTGCGAACGCTGCAGTTATGCGTTTAGTGTTCTGTAAGTGACAGTGATCGATCGATACTGCACTTGGGTGCGCTGGGCTGGGCCGGGCGGAGGGGCAAAACGCAGGTGCTAGCAGGTATCTGGGCTGATCCCGCTAACACTGCGTTTTTGGGAACCCTAAACTGCTGGTGACGCTAGTATAGATCTGATCGGATCAGATATTGATCCGTTCAGATACTATACCACTAAGGGAGGTGTACGGTGCGTGCGTGGGTGTTAGCGGTACTGGCGCTAACCTGACGCTGCCTGGGGCTGGTGCTTGCCAGTTCACCAAAATGCTACCAAAAAAACTGTTAGCAATCGCAGGGATCAGGCCTGACTCTGCGAACGCTGCAGTTATGCGTTTAGTGCCTTGTAAGTGACAGTGATCGATTGATACTGCACTTGGGTGGGCTGGGCGGAGGGGCAAAACGCAGGTGCTAGCAGGTATCTGGGCTGATCCCGCTAACACTGCGTTTTTGGGAACCCTAAACTGCTGGGGACGCTAGTATAGATCTGATCGGATCAGATATTGATCCGATCAGATACTATACCACTAAGGGAGGCGCATGCTGTGTGCGTGGGTGTTAGCGGTACTGGCGCTAATCTGACGCTGCCTGGGGCGACGCATATCACCGCCGGGCGATCGGGGGGCTAAACCTTTATTCGGTAATAAACGGCGGGTGCCCTGACACTATAAAAAAAAAAAAACTAACCAGCGTCAACCGTAACGGTTATACGGTGATCAGTGGTGAAAGGGTTAACTAGGGGGCAATCAAGGGGTTAAAACATTTATTAGGTGGTATATGGGGGTCCCTGACGCTATAAAACGCTGACGGCGAACCTAAATATTTACCTCACTAACTAGCGTCACCAGCGACACTAATACAGCGATCAGAAAAATGATCGCTTAGCGACACTGGTGACAGGGGGTGATCAAGGGGTTAAAACTTTATTAGGGGGGGTTAGGGGGGTACCCTAGACCTACAGGGGGGTAACAGTAACTGTGCTAACACAGTAACTGTCACAAACTGACACAGCAGTAATCAGAAAAAAAAAAAAAAACTGCTGGTGTCAGTTTGTGACAGGGGGGGTGATTGGGGGGGGATCGGGGGGCGATCAGGGGGGGGATCGGGGTGTAATGTGTGCCTGGCATGTTCTACTGTGTGTGTGTGTGTGTTGGTGCACTCACTCACATGTCGTCTCTCCTCGGGCCGGAACGGAAACTACCGACCCGAGGGGAGATGACATCACTTCCTTTGCTGCTGTTTAGCATACAGCAGCAAAGGAGTGTTCCCATTGGCCGGCGGCGATCGCGAGGGGGGGGCCACGAACGGATGGCCTCCCCCTCATCTCTGATCGCCGGGGGACAGAACGGGACCGCCTCGGGCGGCGGGGGGGGTCCGATCGGACCCCCCACCCGCGGAAGGCAAATCACGTACCCTGTACGTGATTTTGCCTGTCCGTGCCGCCTTGCCAACGTACATCGGCGTGAGGCGGTCGTCAAGTGGTTAAACATGTTTACAGGTTGCCAGTTTAAAGTTTCAGAGGAGGTCTTCTGCTAGAATTATTGCTCTCGCTCTAATGCCCCGTACACACGGTCGGACTTTGTTCGGACATTCTGACAACAAAATCCTAGGATTTTTTCTGACGGATGTTGGCTCAAACTTGTCTTGCATATTAGGTCCTATCACACATTTTTTGTCGGAAAATCCGACCATGTGTACGGCGCAACCTACATATGGGGGGCCCTTTACATTTTTTAAATTATTTTAAAAAAATATATATTTTTACACTTTCCCTTTAATTTTTTTATTTTTGGATTACTTTTATTCCCATTATAAGGAATGCAAACAGCCCCTGAAATAGGAATATGGTATAACAGGGGTCCTCACATCTCTCCTCAATCCTGAAAAGCCTGAGATCCCAAAAAAAAAAATCAATCTCAGGCTTTCCAGTAAAAGAAACGGCAGTGTTTACATCTGCCGGCGTCATGATGTCGCTTTCTGCCTCCGAGGGTCATAGAGATGGCCAGGGACCATCTAGTTCACAGGTAGCTCTATGGTAAACTGCCGCTGCCGGCAGGCTCATTCTCTGGTATCCCGATCGCATTGACTGTGGTTGTGAGGGTCTGTGGGCAGGGGGCTTATCGGAATCTGGAAGCCCCCTCCCTATGTGAATGAGTATGGGGAACATTGCACCCCTACTCATTCACCAAAAAAGTGTCAACAATAAATAAATACAGGAGGCAGTTTTTGACAATTCCATTATTAAAAAAAAAATAAAAAATGTCCCCTGATGTAGATTTATCATCAATCCGATTTGCATAACACATGAATCATATCCGGGGCAGCCACGGTCCATTTCTGAAAAGGGTCTTATGCAGTTTTGAGTACCAGTTTAGGTGTGAACTCAAGTAAAACTTTGCACCTAAATCACACCTGAACCGGTGAACAAAACCGGCCTGCAAACCGCAGCTGGACATGTGTGAAGCTAGCCTTATTGAAGTATCTGAAGTTAGAAGCTACTACGCACAGCTACACCAGATTATGCACTCCCCAGTTTTAGTAAATCAACCCCCATGACATCTGTGCTCCAATTTTCTTAGTCAATAGGTTTACAAATGATTGTTTGCATGTTCAACAATTTATGTTCATTGCACAAAGTATGGAGTCCTGGTGTACCTTGAAAGACTTTGTAACATCCTATACAATGATTGGAAACAAGTGAACCAACAGGATTTAATGTTTTGAAAAAAATAATGTTCTCTTTAGGACAAATTATAGACAAATTACTAGTTTGAATTGTTTTATGTTATAGTTCAGGAGTCCTCAAACTGTGGCCCATGGGCCATATCTGACCCATTGACAGATTTTATCTGGGCCTCTGATGTAAGACGGCACTCTGATGAAGGGGGAAGAGGGAATTTGATAGGGATTTTAAAGCAGAACTAAACTCATGAATTAACGGTATAAAAAAACAGTTACATTCCTAGCAGGCTGGGAATGTAATTGTCACATTTGCTTGTGCTCTCAACCAAACTGTAAAATATTCAAATGGCTGAGGTCAGAGTTGGGCCGAGCAAAAGTTTGGGCCGAACATTGCTTGTTTGTCTGTTCGACGAACACCCGAATTTGCGGGACGCTCGGCAGGATGTTCTGTCGGTGATGTCACAAGGGGGGCAGTGCCACCAGGTGTCATCACCAGGTGATCCTGCCCCTTACCTATTTAAGAATTGCCAAACAGCGGAGCAGGCATTCGCCTGTTAGCCTTTGTCGTGGATGGAGCGTTTCTTTTTCCAGGTCTGGCCGCGTGGCGGGCATTTTGATTGAGGATGAATCTACATCAGGGGACATTTTTTACATGTTTTAAATAAAGGAATTGTCAAATGCCTCATGTATTTATTTATGTTTGACACTTTTTTTGGTGAATGAGTAGGGGTGCAATGTACCCCATACTCATTCACATAGGGAGGGGGCTTTCACATTCCAATAAACCCCCTGCCCACAGACCCCCACAACCACAGCCCAGGGTTTTCGGGGAGAGGCCCTTGCCCCCATCATCATGGGGACAAGGTGCTTTGGGGTGGGGGGGCTGAAGCACTCCCCCATGTTGAGGGCATGTGGCCTGGTATGGTTCAGAAGGGGGAAGCCGCTCGCTCATTCCCCCCCTCCTGACCTGCCATGCTGCATGCTCAGATAAGGGTCTGGTATGGATTTTGAGGGGGATCCCATGCCATTTTTTTTATTTTGAGGGGGATCCTATGCCATTTTATCCCCTTAAAATCCATACCAGAACCAGGGGGCCTAGTATGGATTGGGGGACCCCCACGCTGGGTTTTTTTTTACATTTTTGTATTGCTGGCAATTGTTTTGTATTGCCGGAAATTTTAATGTAATTTTTTTCTTTATAAATGTCAGCTTTGCTGCAGCAGGTTCTATACATGGTACAGATGTGCAGACTAAGGGTACCCCCAGGCACTATATTTAAAGGAATTTTTCATTTTTAATCATTTCACTTTAAGCATCATTAAAATCACAGCTCCTTTTAAAATAATCTTTAAAACATTTTTTTTTTTTTTGCATTGGGCAGTACCTGAGCCCCCATGCCCTTTTTATGGCATTTGCTTTTTCAAGCTTGGGTCCAATAGACTTCAATGGGGTTCGAGAGTTTTGGCGCGGACCAAACCGGGGGGGGGGTGTTTGGCCCAACTCTATTGATGACATGTGCAGCACAGTAGCAGTTGTAGATCAAACAGAGGCCAAGATGGTTGCTTTCATGGCTGAAAAGCATAAGAAGGTTTAGCTTTACTTGAAGGGACACTGATGGGCACTCTGATGTAGGTGGGCTGTTATGGCTCTTATGGGATCAAGATTATTAGGAATTACTTTGGTTTGTTTTACTGAAGGTTCATGTCATGCTGATTACAAAAAGAAAAAACTCCAAGGTAAACATATTCAATTATTTAAATAATTTGTTCATTTAGCAAACAGTTTTTTTTGGCCCATGAATATTTGTAATATTTGGCCCTTTGGACCAGAAAAGTTTGCAATCCCGTTGTAGTGGATGCTAAATGTTTGAGAGCAGTATTGAAATGGTCTTATGCAGTGTTACCGTTTTGTGGTATACAGCAAGATAATATAGACAAAAATAATCCTGACCTATATGAGACATGTGGATACTGAGAGTTAAGTCTATAGAGGCAAACACATAGAAACAACATTGTAACAATAATGCTGTACAAATATATACATACTTTTAGATATGTATGTTTTGGCAATATATTGTATATGTTTTTCTAAGACATAAATGTGTGTTTTATTATTGTACACAAAAGGGAAAATCCCCTTTTAGGGGTATGCTGGATTAAAGTCAAAGTTTAATATTTAGGGATGTATCTCCTGGCCACCCAAATCAGGTGCTACTCTAATTTATTGAGATATTTAATGAGCAAATTGATTATCACAGTTCATTGAAATTAATTAATATCACATGCATATTTGCTTTGCTATTAAATGATAATTTACATAAATTATACTTCCTCATTAAATTTAATATGCGTGCGCTTCATGCTTCAAACCCACACAATAAATGTGTTTTTTATGCAATATAATCAAGTAATTGGGCAAAAATATTTCATTGTTTAATAATAAAAGATTTCACTCATTTTAAAAATGTATAGTGAACAATGTTTGTCACAACATTTTACTTCCCCCAAGGAAATGTTTACTAGGAAAGTAAATTAAAAAAAAAATTGCATACTAAACTGAGACTCCAATATTTCAAAGAAAAAAAACAATCCATACTAGGTCACATGTTCACAGCGCATGAATTTAAAGGTAATGTAAACCCCAACAATGAACTCCTATTCTCAGGTCCCATTCTGGCCTATTAAATATATTATTGAAAGTACTTTACTATATCTGTGCACAAAGCTGCCTGCCTACCTTGTCAGTAATGTTGAGAGCTGATAACATTCTGTGCCTTGTGACTGTACATACTGATCTTAATTGCATTGTTTTTGGGTATCTCTAAGGACTACAGAACCATAAGCGTGCACATGGGGTGGGCCGGTTGTGCCTGGGCACTCAATAATCATCTTGTGCACATTAACATTACCAATCAGGCAGGGAGAAGGGAAATATCTTCTTATTGCACTTCTCCTTCACTGTGCCGGCAGTGAGATTAATGACCCGGAGTCATATATATGTACATTCATTTGTGTTTGAGCTTTGGGGTTCACACCCTAATGCAATAGGCTGCACACACCTATGTACAGAACCATGCTCCTACCAGGGGTGGTGTCCTGGCATGGTGTCTTGGCACTCAATTATGCGGCCTCTCGCTGGGTGGGCCTTGGTGCCAAGTGGCCACATACTTGTGTGCCACATAGCAAAAACAGCTGTGCCGAGAGAGTGTGCCTTGTGCACTTCTGGCACAATTATCAGCGGCTAATGGAAAAGCTTTCCGATCATGTGACCGATGTTACAGCCAATCACGATGGTCACATGATCTTAAACCCCGTCCCACCCCCTTGCATTTGAAACCCCTAAAAGGGCCAGGAGGCGCTGGTGCCAAGAGGTTAAGAATGGTTCTAATTGTATGAACATTCTCAAATGACAAAGCCTTTTTTTGAATTTGATGTAGAAACGTAGCATAGAATATTGTTTTTTGCTGATAATGCACCAATTTTTCTTGTACAAAATGGTACAGATTAACCTCTTCCTGACCGCCTCACACATATATACTGCGTCAGGGCGGCCCTTCAGTGCAAAATCACGTACCTGTACATGATCTTGTTTCCTGGGTCTGGGGTGCGCACCGCCGGTGACCAGCTCCCGCTTTGACTGGACACAGCAGGAGACAATCAGTGGGTCTGACGGACCCGATGTCCGCCAGGACCCACCGTAAACAAGGCAGATCTCCCTTCTGTGACAAGAGATCTTGTGTTTCCGCTAAGCAGGAACATGGATCTCTGTCTTCTTACAGTACAAGCACCCCCCCCACACACTAACACACACAGTTAGAAAGCACACCCAATCCCTTTCCTGCCAGTGTCATTAGTACAGTTACAGAGCATAATATTTAGCAATGATCACTATATTAGTGTCACTGGCCCCCAAAAAAGTGTCAAAAGTGTCACTTAGTGTCCAATTTGTCCACCGCAATGTCGCAGTCCCGCTATAAGTCGCTAATCACTGCCATTACTAGTAAAAAAAAAAAGAATAAATAAAAATTCCATAAAATATCCCTTAGTTTGTAGACCCTATATCTTTTGCGCAAACCAATCAATATATACGTCTATTGAGATTTTCTTTACCAAAAATATGTAGCAGAATACATATTCGCCTAAATTGAAGAAAAAATTAGATTTTTTTTTTATTTTTTTTATTGGATGTGTTTTATAGCAGAAAGTAAAAAATATTGTTTTTTTTTAAAAAAAACTGTTGGTCTTTTTTTGTTTACAGCGCAAAAAATAAAAACCGCAGAGGTGATCAAATACTACCAAAAAAAAAGCTCTATTTGTGGGAATAAAAGGACATCAATTTTATTTGTGTACTGCATTGCACGACCGTTGTCAGTTGAAGTAATGCAGTGCCCTTTCGCAAAAAATAGCCTGGTCATGAAGGGGGGTAATCCTTCCGAAGTTGAAGAATTTAAACGAAAATTGTTCAGTTAGTTCACGTATGAGAAAAAATTTGGTGTTTGTCCCTTCTGAAATTTTTATTTGGAACGTCTGAGTTGGATGTCGAAGGTTGTGTACACACTATTTGAAAATCGAACGATCGTTCCTCTCACTGAATTTTTTTTCCGGTTTTCTTTATATATACACAGTAGTGTAAGTGAGCATTGTCATCCACTATTCATTTTCAACACAAAACTTTTCTATTTTAGGGCTTAGATAAGTTTTATGAAAAGTTTATTGTACATCCATAACATCTTTTGGAGATGTTAAATTAGGCCAAACAAGTGTGCTTAGAAAAAGTTGTAAGTAGCAGAGTTTGTTTACTGTAATCATATGATCAACCCCAGTGTTTTAAAATAAATAATACATCGACCTTGTACGTTGTGCAGTACTTTTTCAAGTATTTAAAAAATGATAAAACTCCCAGTGCAGGATTTTCATGGAATGCCTGAAATCTGACCTCAAGTTCTGTAGACTTCTGGGAAAACCATGAACCAATTTAAAGAGCAGAGAAATACTTATATTGGTAAATACCATCTACAAAATGGACACCGTTACTAAAAGGAGAAGTAAAAATATGTTTTTGGGCAATTTGTAAAATCCAAAATTTAGGTCAGCTTAAAATAGAAAGGCCGTATTTTGTAATAACGCTATTAAAGCAGGCATCAAGGTAGCAGAATATAAATATAGTAGAGTAACAATTTGTAACTTTGTTTTTTTATGTTCATTTTAAATATTATGAGTCCTGGATTTGTCAACTAGAAAATTTAGTAGCTCCCAGAAGGACACTAAAACTATAAAGACTCACAGGCTGACCTAAACTTCACTGGGCTGCTCAGACAACACTGCCAAGTTCTTCAGCTGTAGCACAGTTAAAGTGATGGTAAAGCTTTGCTTTTTTCAAATTAAAATAACATATATGTTATACTTACCTGCTCTATGCAATGGTTTTGCACAGAGACGACCTGATTCTCTTCTTCTGGGGTCCCCTGCTGCCACTCCAGGCCCCTCCCTCCTGCCAAGTACCCCCATAGCAAGCAGCTTCCTATGGAGGTACTCATGTGGGCTTACTACTGAGCCCCGCTTTGTGTCCATAAGATACTCAAAGCAAGCATAGAATGCAGTAAGGTAAAAAAAAATCTGCCCTTACAACCACTTTAAAGCAGAGCTAAAGGGTCAGTTCCTACCTTTTCAACAGTCCCTCTTCTGTGCCACCATCTTCTTCTGTATATACATTATAGTGCAGCACTAAAAATGAAGTGAATGCAAACGCAAAATAGTGCAACAATATCAGTCAGAGATATATGCTCTGAATTCAATACACGGAGAAAGTTAATTACATATATTATAGAAGTAAAGTGAAAACACTATCCACAAATGAGTGCAACAAAATAGTCCTAAAACTGATAATAACACAAAATCAGTGACCTGGTTGATAAAATATAGTGATCACTGTGAAAAATAAGTCCCAAAAGAATGTAAGGCCCCTTTCACACTGGGCGGGAGGAGCATCAGCGGTAAAGCGCCGCTATTACTAGCAGCGCTTCACCGTCATTTTAGCGGCGGTACTCGGCCGCTAGCGTGGTGGTTTTACCCTCCGCTAGCGGCCGAGAAATGGTTAAAAACCACCGCAAAGAGCCTCTGCAGAGGTGCTTTGCCGGCGGTATAGCTGCGCTGCCTCACTGATTTCAATGGGCAGGAGGGGGTATACCCCGCTCCTTCACCACTCCAAAGATGCTGCTAGCAGGACTTTTTTTCCCGTCCTGCTAGCGCACCGCTCCAGTGTGAAAGCCCCCGGGCTTTCACACTGGAGACACAGCAGCAGCTGTTTTGGGTCGGTTTGCAGGTGCTATTTTTAGTGCAATATCGCCTGCAAACCGCCCCAGTGTGAAACGGGCCTAAATTAATTCCCACACGAAAATGATATATCCAAAGGCTCAACAATCAATCTGTGATCCAACACCACAATGTGTAGCCAGCACGCTTACCAGAAATAGTGGACTCACATACCATAGGTATTAAGTCAAGCTGTTGACAGATCTCCATCTTTCCAATAAGGCTCAATCGCACCATAAGAGATACATGTAAAGGAATATCAAGCATCTGCATATAGTGTAAAACCATTCATAAAATCTTTTATTCAAAATGTACTAAACACTTACAACAATCCACATGAAAAACAGTGTTGTATAAAGCCATCAGTCCCAAAGGCAGTACAACAAAGGCCATGTATCAAAAACACAATGGCATCATGGACACGAGCTCCTCCCGATGTGTTTTGTCACATTTGACATTGTTTTTGGTGAATCTTCTTCTGTATGCTGGTTTTCATCTTCATTGGTGATGTCACTCCTGTGCATGTGTTAGTCATTCCGGCACAAAGGGATCAGGCCGGTAACTGTAAGCTGAGCTGCACAGCTCAGTTTACATGCCAGGGATCACATGAAGCAGACATGTAGGTGTGTTTCATTGCAGAAGAGACATTGAATGAAATGCCTACCTGCTTACAGTAAATAACAAAGGAACTTTAGTTCCACGTTAAGCCATATATCTTGGTTATTAAATAGGTTTCGGTGCAGGGTAAGGGATTATTTGTTTAGGTTTACAGTGTAACTCCCTTTTTGTGGGGTAAAAAATAGCAAATAATAATAAAAAATACATAGCATATACACATGCTACACCGGCCTTATTGTAATTGAAAGTTGGTAAAATACTGTTTTTTTTTCCATCTGCAACCCTGTACTATTTTGTAAAATTCAATGCAATATAGTAACTTAAAGGCCTTTTGTAGACTGTTGCTGTATGGAACACCCCCAGAAATGTGTGATCGGCTCACTGATTTTCCCAGAAGTCTTTAAAGATGAGCTTCAGCCAGGTTCCAAAAAAAATTTAAAAAAAATCACTGTGTAGTTGTCTTAAGCATTCACACAGGCTCAACAAATTATCCCAGTATTGTTTGTAATATATTTAACTCCTATGATGGCCAGTAGGGATGAGCTTCGTGTTCGAGTCGAACCCATGTTCGACTCGAACATCGGCTGTTCGATCGTTCGCCGAATTGCGAACGTTATGGGCCGTTCGCGCTAAATTCGTGTGGCGCGTCACGGCCCATAATTCACTGCGGCATCGCAGTGCATTGCTGGCTGATGATTGGCCAAGCATGCACTATGACCCGCATGCTTGGCCAATCACAGCGCTGTCAGTAGAGAGAGCTGTAATTGGCCAAAGCCAGGGTGGCTTTGGCCAATTACGGCTCAGGGCATTTAGTACACACCCCACACTATATAAGGCCGCCTGCACGGCGGCCCTGTGTAGTGTGTGTTCCGGTGTGCTGAGAGATAGAGAGAGAGAGAGACAGTGTCATTTGATTTGAGTTAGATAGATTAGGCAGAACAGTCAGTCAGTTAGCTGCACTTACAGTGTATTGTGTATATATATGCATCCCAGGTGTTGCATATATATATATACACTGTATTCAGTTTAGCTAGATCCGTTCCTGTTATCTTCTATCTAGACTATTTACATTTAATGCAGTGCGTCCTGCTCACAGTGTTCAGCTAGATCCGTTCCTGTTATCTTCTAGACTATTTACATTTAGTGCAGTGCGTCCTGCTCACAGTGTTCAGCTAGATCCGTTCCTGCTATTTACATTTAGTGCAGTGCGTCCTGCTCACAGTGTTCAGCTAGATCCGTTCCTGTTAAATTCCTACTGACCGGCAGGCTTGTCTGGTTACAGTATATAAAGCTACCTGAAGAAAATTACAGGTGTTCTATTTGATCCTATTAGTACCACGGTCAGGCAGCTAGACTATTTACATTTAGTACAGTGCGTCCTGCTCACAGTGTTCAGCTAGATCCGTTCCTGTTATCTTCCTACTGACAGGCAGGCTTGTCTGGTTACAGTATATAAAGCTACCTGAAGAAAATTACAGGTGTTCTATTTGATCCTATTAGTACCACGGTCAGGCAGCTAGACTATTTACATTTAGTACAGTGCGTCCTGCTCACAGTGTACAGCTAGATCCGTTCCTGTTATCTTCCTACTGACAGGCAGGCTTGTCTGGTTACAGTATATAAAGCTATCTGAAGAAAATTACAGGTGTTCTATTTGATCCTATTAGTACCACGGTCAGGCAGCTAGACTATTTACATTTAGTACAGTGCGTCCTGCTCACAGTGTTCAGCTAGATCCGTTCCTGTTATCTTCCTACTGACAGGCAGGCTTGTCTGGTTACAGTATATAAAGCTACTTGAAGAAAATTACAGGTGTTCTATCCCAGCTTAGTGCAGCTACAGGCCATTAGTATGTCTGGAAGGCCAAGAAGGAGAGGCAGACAGTCACAAGCCAATAAGAGAGGGCAAGCAGGCTCTGTGTCTAGTGCTGGTCGTGGAGACGGTGCATCCTCATCAGCACGTGGCCATGGGACACGCTTGGCCTTTTTTTCGGCAGCTGGCCATGTTGAGCCGCAACATGCGGAAGACTTGGTCGAGTGGATGACCAAGCCGTCCTCATCCTCCTCATCCTCTCTCACCCATGCCCAGGGTGCTTTGTCTGGCAAAGCAGCGGCCTCTTCCCTCAGCTCAATGTCATCAGTGACTCCTTCCCTAGCTCCACCATGTCCTCATGAGGATTCCCTCGAACTGTTTGACCACAGTGTTGGGTACATGCTCCAGGAGGATGCCCAGCGTTTGGAAGGCTCTGATGACGATACTGAGCTCGATGAAGGCAGTAACATGAGCGCGGACAGAGGGGGTGCCCAAGAAGGACAGCAATCTGGCAGTCATGCTCCCCCTGCTGCAGCATACTGCCAGGTTTGCTCCAGTGATGAGGAGGGAGGGGATGATGAGGTCACTGACTCAACGTGGGTGCCTGATAGGAGAGAGGAGGAGGAGGAGGAGGAGGAGGAGGAGGAGGAGGCGGCAGCACATCACCAACGAGGCAGGATGCCCTCCAGGGGCCAGCCTAAGGGCAGCACATTGACTGCATCACACCCCAAAGCTCCACATGTGCAGGGCGCTGCAGTCTCTGCGCGTTATTCAAAAAGTTCTTTGGTGTGGGCCTTTTTTGAGACGAGTGCATCAGATCGCACCGCTGCTATTTGCAACATATGTCTCAAGCGTATCTCGCGTGGCCAAAATATCTCCCGCTTGGGTACCACATGCTTGACCAGACATATGTTGACCTGCCATGCAGTTCGTTGGCAAGCGTATCTAAAAGACCCACACCAAAGAACAAAGAGGATCTCTCCTTGCTCCTCATCAGCTGAGATTTCCAACCCCACTAGACCTTCAGTCCTCTCTGAGACCTGCAGTGAGAGGAATGAAGGTGTAGAATTAGGTGTGTCACAGCCAAGTACTTGTGGGCAATCTGCTTTTGGTACACCGACGTCAGATTGTACCAGGCAAATTTCCCTGCCCCAGCTGCTGCACCGCCGAAAGAAGTTTGCTCCCAGCCATCCACATGCCCAGCGGTTGAATGCTAGCTTGGCAAAATTGCTAGCACTTCAACTGCTGCCTTTTCAGTTGGTAGACTCTGCCCCCTTCCGTGAGTTTGTGGAATGTGCGGTTCCTCAGTGGCAGGTACCCAAACGCCACTTTTTCTCACGGAAGGCGATTCCGGCTCTCTACCGGCATGTGGAAGGCAATGTCCATGCCTCGCTGGACAGGGCGGTCAGCGGTAAGGTGCATATTACCGCTGACTCATGGTCCAGCAGGCATGGACAGGGACGTTACCTAAGTTTCACGGCGCATTGGGTGACTCTGCTGGCAGCTGGGAAGGATGCAGGACAAGGTGCAGTAGTGTTGGAGGTTGTTCTGCCACCACGCCTCCAAAATGCTGATTGTGACACACCTCTCTCCTCCACCCCCTCCTCTTCTTCTTCCTCCATGGCCTCTTCCTCGGAACCAGCGGTGCTCCGTAGGCGTTCAAGGGGCTACGCAAGTACGCAGGCCAAAAGATGCCATGCGGTGCTTGAGCTGGTGTGCTTGGGGGACAGGAGCCACACTGGGGCAGAGGTTCTGTCAGCTCTGCAGGGGCAGGTTCAGAGGTGGTTGACGCCACGCCAACTTAAGGCAGGAATGGTGGTTTGCGACAATGGCACCAACCTCCTCTCTGCCCTCCGACAGGGACAAATGACCCATGTGCCCTGTTTGGCTCACGTCCTTAACTTGGTGGTGCAGCGGTTCTTGGGCAGGTACCCGGGCTTACAGGATGTCCTGAGGCAGGCCAGGAAAGTCTGTGTGCATTTCCGCCGGTCATATAATGCCAGTGCTCGGCTGACGGACCTCCAAAAGGAGTTTAACCTGCCCAAGAACCGCCTAATCTGTGACATGCCCACCAGGTGGAACTCAACGTTGGCCATGCTGCAGCGGCTGCACACGCAGCAGAGGGCCATCAATGAGTACCTGTGCGACTATGGCACCAGGACAGGGTCAGGGGAGCTTGGTTTTTTTTCCCCACGCCAGTGGGCCATGATCAGGGATGCATGCACTGTCCTGTCACCATTCGAGGAGGCCACGAGGATGGTGAGCAGTGACAGTGCATGCATCAGTGACACTGTCCCCCTTGTCCACCTGTTGGAGCACACGCTGCGTGGAATAATGGACAGGGCACTTGAGGCAGAACAGAGGCAGGAAGAGGAGGACTTCCTTAGCTCTCAAGGCCCCCTTTATCCAGACAGTGTTCCTGCGTGCCCGCCGATCACACAGGAAGAGGACGAGGAGGAAGAGGAGGAGGAGGAAGATTGTGTCAGTATGGAGGTGGAGCCTGGCACTCAGCATCAGCAGCAGTCTTTAAGGGATCAGTCCCAAGAAACACATGGACTTGTACGTGGCTGGGAGGAGGTGGCTGCGGACCATGTCGTTCTTAGTGACCCAGAGGACTCCGGACCGAATGCCTCAGCAAACCTACGCTGCATGGCCTCCCTGATCCTGCAAAGCCTGCGTAAGGATCCTCGTATTCGTGGTATCAAGGAGAAGGACCAATACTGGCTGGCAACCCTCCTTGATCCACGTTACAAGGGTAAGGTTGCGGACCTTATCTTGCCATCGCAGAGGGAGCAGAGGATGAAACATCTTCGGGAGGCCTTGCAGAAAGGTCTGTGCAACGCGTTCCCAGAGACTGGGAGGTTACAAACTCCTGTTTCTGGACAACGTGTTGCTGAGGCTTCGGTCAGTCAAAGAAGGAGCGGTGGAGAAGGTGGCCGTCTGACCGATGCGTTCAGACAATTTTTTGGTCCGCAGCCCCAAGGTATGATCGGTTCCAGCAACCATCGCCAGCGTCTGTTTTACATGGTGCAGGAATACCTAGGGGCAAGATCAGACTTGGACACCTTTCCCACCGAAAATCCTCTGGGTTACTGGGTCTTGAGGATGGATCACTGGCCAGAGCTTGCACAGTATGCAATTGAGCTACTGGCCTGTCCTGCATCCAGCGTTCTTTCGGAACGCACATTCAGTGCTGCTGGAGGCGTGGTAACCGATCACAGGGTGCGTCTGTCCACCGACTCGGTCGATCGGCTGACCTTCATAAAAATGAATGAGTCTTGGATCACCACCAGCTACCAAGCACCTGATGCTGATGTAACCGAATAATTTTTTTTGAAATCTCAGATCCCTTCAAAGACTGCCTATGCTGATGCTGAGTGACTATCCCTGAGTAATTATCCTCTTCCTCCTCAATCATCACGCTGATAGCTTGTAAGAACATTTTTGGTTCTGGGCGCCACCACCAGTGCCTAAGGCACAATTTTTCAGCCCCTGTTTAACAGGGGCGTGTAATTACAATTTTTGATGTAATACTTTGCAGCAGGGCTCGTTCCTGCATTCCAACTAGAGTGTCTGTGAGGGGTTGCAGTGTTGTGGCACCAGCACCAGTGCCTAGGGCCCAATTTTTCTGCCCCTGTCTAACAGGGGCGTGTAATTACAATTTTTGATGCAATACTTTGCAGCAGGGCTCGTTCCTGCGTTCCAACTAGAGTGTCTGTGAGGGGTTGCAGTGTTGTGGCACCAGCACCAGTGCCTAAGGCCCAATTTTTCTGCCCCTGTCTAACAGGGGCGTGTAATTACAATTTTTGATGCAATACTTTGCAGCAGGGCTCGTTCCTGCGTTCCAACTAGAGTGTCTGTGAGGGGTTGCAGTGTTGTGGCACCAGCACCAGTGCCTAAGGCCCAATTTTTCTGCCCCTGTCTAACAGGGGCGTGTAATTACAATTTTTGAAGCAATAATTTGCAGCAGGGCTCGTTCCTGCGTTCCAACTAGAGTGTCTGTGAGGGGTTGCAGTGTTGTGGCACCAGCACCAGTGCCTAAGGCCTAATTTTTCAGCTCCTGTTCAACAGGGGCATGTAATTACAATTCTTGATCTAATATTTCACAGCAGGGCCCTGTGAGGGCTTACAGTGTTGTGGCCACAGCAACACCTAAGGCCCAAATTTCTGCTGAGTATATAGGGCAGGACCCTACTTTCAAACATCTAACTTACAAACGACTCCTACTTGCAAACGGAAGGAGACAACAGGAAGTGAGATGAAATCTACCCCTAGGAAGGGAAATTCTCTCCTGTAAGAGTTAATATGGGAAAACAAGTTCTCCTTTCCACTGATGCTTTCCAATCCTTGTTCCACAAAAAAACCCAAATTTTCAAAAAACATTTTTCATTGGGACAAAAAAGTGAGGTGAAATCTTCTGAAGAGGAGGAAAGACAGCAAAACAAATGTCACAGGGGTGATAACCCTTCCCTATGTTTTCCAAAAAGCTTAGAAAAGATTTTTTGGCTGGAGCTAAACACGTTAAAAATGTTCAAAATTACAAACAGATTCTACTTAACAACAAACCTACAGTCCCTGTCTTGTTTGCACCGCCTGTATACTGCTGTTCAGAGTATATAGGGCCTGGTGGCCCCACACCTTTCCTTATTTTAATTTGGGTGCGGGGTTCCCCTTAATATCCATACAAGACCCAAAGGGACTGGTAATGGACTGGGGGGTACCCATGCCGTTTGTCTCACTGATTTTCATCCATATTGCCATGACCCGACATGACATTAAACCCGCAAGCAGTTTTAAATGAGATTTTTTCCTTTAAAAATGACATTTGGTGCAGGGACTGTTCTAAACATGGGAAACACGCGTCACTTTACAGGCATACTATAGACACCCCCCAGGTACGATATTTAAAGGAATATTTCACTTTTTTTTTTTTACTTTAAGCATCATTAAAATCACTGCTCCCGAAAAAACGGCCGTTTTTAAAAGTTTTTTTTGCATTGATACATGTCCCCTGGGGTAGGACCCGGGTCCCCAAACCCTTTTTAGGACAATACCATGCAAATTAGCCTTTAAAATGAGCACTTTTGATTTCGAACGTTCGAGTCCCATAGACGTCAATGGGGTTCTAACGTTCGTGCGAACTTTCGGTCCGTTCGCGGGTTCTGGTGCGAACCGAACCGGGGGGTGTTCGGCTCATCCCTAATGGCCAGCTTCATCTAATGGCCAGAATGCTTTATTTGCTGAAATACCTGAGTAAGAAAATACACTTTATGTCCACTAGATGAAGCTGATGATCAGAGGAGGTAATCATATTACAAACAATACAGGTATCAGTTCTTGCTCCAGTGTAAATGCTTAAAGTTGTTGTAAACCCTGTAAAAAAAAAAAAAAAAAACCTGCAAGACAAAGGCATAATGAGCTGGTATGCATAGCATACCAGCTCATTATGAATTACTTACATGCGATCGAAGCCCCCACAGCGGTCCTTGTTCACCACTTCGTCGGCCGACATCCCTCCGGGGGGTTACTTCCGGGTATCGCGGCGGAGCAGCAATGACGTCACTCCCGCACATGCGCGAGGGAGCTGCCGGTAACGGCACAGTATAACTGAAGCAACGGCACGTACCATTGCTTCAGTTTGCTTAAGTGTGCATGTGCCGAGGACACAAATACAGGGATATCTCCTAAACCGTGCAGGTTTTGGAGATATCCAGTGTAGCTACAGGCAAGCCTAATTATAGGCTTGCCTGTAGTATAAAGTGGTTGTAAAGGGTTTACAACCACTTTAACCATTTATTTACAGGGCACTTTCACCCCCTTCCTGCCAAGGCCATTTTTCCGCTTTCAGCTCTGTCACATTTTGAATGACAATTGTGTGGTCATGCTACATTGTAACCATGTGAAATTTTTATCATTTTCTTCACACAAATAGAGCTTTCTTTTGGTGATATTTAATCACTGCTGGGACTTTTATTTTTTTCCTAAAAAAGACCGAAAATCTTGAAAAAAAAAAGTTTCTTAGTTCCTGTCAGTAAATTTTGTAAATAAGTAATTTTTCTCCTTCACTGATGTGCGCTGATGAGGCGGTACTGATGGGCACTAATAGGCTGCACTGATGGGCACTGATGAGGTGGCACTTATGGGCACTGAGGCGACACTGATGAGGAGGCACTAATATTCTGCACTTATGGGCACTGATAGGTGGCACTGATGAGCACTGATAGGCAGCACTGATGAGTGGCACTGGTGGGCATTGATAGGTGCCACTGGTGGGTACTAATAGGTAGCACTGATGGGCCCTGATAGCCGGCACTGGTGGGGACTGATAGGCGGCATGGATAAGCAGCACTAATGGGTGGCACTGATGGGCATTGATGGGCTTTACTGATGGGCACTGATGGGCTTTACTGATGGGCATTAATGGGTATCTCTGATAAGACTAAAAGCCAGCACTGACTGGCATCACTAATGGGCACTGATTTCTGGCTGTGGTGGGCACTGATTACTGGCATTGGTGGGCACTGGTGGGCATTGATTGCTGGCACTGGTTGCTGGCACTGGTGGGAATGTGTTGCTGGCACTGGTGGTGCTCTAATGTAATCAGGGCACTAATCATCAGTGCCCTGATTACATCTCTCACTGTCCCTGCAAGGAGATTCCTCTGATCAGCTCTCCTCACCACATACTCTTTCAGTGTGAGGCGAGGAGTGGCGATTACGGCACTTCCTTGTTTACATGTGACCGGCTGTGATTGGACACAGCCAATTGCATGATTAAAGAGCCGCGTCAGTGGCTCTTTACAGAGATCAGGGTTGCACCATGTCCTAGCAACATGGTACGCAGGAGCGGCCATTCGGGTGCACCGTCATATGACATCGACCCAGAACGAGAGCCGCACCGTCCTGCTGTCATTTTTAAGACATCTGCATGGCAAAATTTAAGACCCCTAAGTATTTAGAATAGTCAGTTGCACAAAATACCTGCCATGCTGAATATTTTGATGCTCTCAACAGATAGGCTGGATCTCCTGAGTTATTTTAAGTGTTAATTTGTCATGCACTGGCAGGCACATCATAACTTGCCAACAGTTACTATTTCCCACTCTGTGTCACAAGGCCGCCTGTCACATATGTTTAATGAGCACATATTTGTTCTACATACAACTCACACTTGTGTGACATGTGTGTGACAATGTGATCAAACATTAAAAAATTTGCAAAAACCCTCCAGGACTAAACTATATTCCAGGCCAAAAAAAAACCCTAACAAAAGAAAACACCCAGAAGGAACCATACATCTTCTTATAGTAATTAGTTAATATCTTGCACTATACATTGCAACCTGAATGAAAAGGGACGCTATGACAGGAGAACCAGGAGGACTCCAGTGCTGACACAGAAACATAGCCAGATTGGAAGTGAAAGAAATATGTGGCGCTAATCTGTCTTAATGTACCAATCACAATTACGGAAAGGACCTCCCAAAGTTGCATAAATCTATATCTTTCCAACTTTCCGATTCACGGTGCAAGTAGTAACTAAATTAACAATACCCTAAAGTCAGTATAACATCCAGTAAGCACCCACAGATAGTTACCATAGAATACAATCTACCTTCTTACTTCCAAGTGCAAGATGCATAAATGTTCAAGGTGACTCATAAAAACCATGCGCTTCAATACTGACTAATAGATCATCCTATTAAAAAAATAAACTATGTTAAAGTGCTTAGTGCTGGTTACCATTCCTGGTGTAAATAATGAAACCAATCATACAGTGTACAAAATGATCCAAAATAGCAACGTGTGACTGGAAATACAGCCAAAAAGTGTATTATACTAAAAAGTGAATAATAAAATAATTCCTCATACTATAAACATATAAAGTGTGATGCACTGCTTCTCTGAAGACCTCTTATGATGAACAAAATGCAATATAATCCCAATGTGCAAACTGTTCATAAATGCATGTATACAATTAAGGATGCGACTCTGAACCCCACATCCATATATAAGTGATCAAGTGCAAAACAAAGTGACAATAGTGCAATAATCATGCATATATAAATGCAACTAAATTAACAACTCAAAAATATATAATATATCAAAATATATAATAAGTGACAATAGTGCGATAATCATGCATGTATAGATGCAACTAAATTAACAACTTGGAAAAAAAAACCCCTCCTGCATAAAAGCAATGCAATGCAGAGAAATGTGACAATAGTGTAATCAAGTCCAAACAAATGCTGCTTCATGCACTGTGACTCATAATCTCCACACAAAAAAGTCAATTATAGCGTGCCAATAAAAGTGACTTGTGCTGAATTCTTCCACTTCCAAACTGGTGCAACAAACAAGTTTTTCCCCCAGCCTCTCACCTCCAATGGCGGCCCCCAATGGGCCGAGTCAGGCAGATGGATAGTGCTTCTATGCAGAGGATGAAGGTCCTGAGGCTATCCCCCCTCCCCAGAGGGTGTGCGTAGATCGAGCTCTCTGTAGTAATCACCACCGCTCACAACAACCATAGAATGATGGTAAGGAAGAAGAAGATACTCCCATAGTGTAGTAATTCAATAAAAGTTTAATGTAACAAAAGTAGCAACTTACATATGAATAACGATAATAACAGCAGGAACAATCAAGCTTCCGGGTTCGGCCGTCCCCGGGAAGCGTCGGCACCTGGCTCCTCCTACCCTGACGCGTTGCGTCACACCACGTGGTGTCTTCATTAGAGGTCATGGGTCTTACAGCAGGACAATGACCCAAAGCACATGTCAAAAAGCATTCAGAAATGGTTAAAGACAAAGTGCTGGAGAGTACTGAACTGGCCAGCAATGAGTACAGATCTAAATCTCATAGAGCACCTGTGGAGAGATCTCAAAACAGCAACTGGGAAAAGGAACCCTTCCAATCTGAGAGACCTGGAGCAGTTGGTGAAAGAAGAGTGGTCCAAAATTCCAGTAGAGAGGGGTAAGAAACTAATTGGTGGTTACAGGAAGAGATTCATTTCAGTTATTTTTTCCAAGGGATGTGCTACCATTATCAAATTGAGTGTGCTAATAATTTTGACCAGTTCATTTTTGGAGTTTTGCGTGGAATGTGTCAGACTTGGCTTTTTGTTTCTCCACTTTTTTGTGTCATACCAATATAAACAAAAGAAACAAACATAAGAATGCCTAAACATTTGTAATTGCAACAATTTTCTTGGCGAAGTGGTGCATTAACTGACAGAAATGCATGGGTGCCAGTATTTTTGGCCATGACTGTATATACGTGATTGTGTTCAAGTGGTTATACCAGGGGCATGGCTGCAGCTGTCAGCCATTACTCCGGTAATAAAATTTTCCCATCCCATGTGAAAGTAATTTGAGCAGCTGATTAGCTTCTGGATCATTTTTACAAGCAATGGGAGGGGTCGTCCTCCCCCACTCTAGCCACCCACCGGTTCCTCTCTGGGCTCTCCCATGAGGTTCCACCTGTTGATCATAGAGCTGATCTCAGCCCAGAACGTCTCCTATCATCTCTATGGTATAGGAGACCTGAAGCGGTGAGCATTTTGTTACTTCCGGCTAGGGCAAATGTAAACAGAGCAATTTTTATAGACCCCAGATGTCTCCATTAAGAGGACCTGTCATGCTTTATTGCTATTACAAGGGATGTTTACATTTCTTGTGACAGCAATAAAAGTGATTATAAAAAGGGACAGTGTAAAAATAAAAATGTTTTCATAAAATAAATAATAATAATTAAAAAAAATGTAAAGTGCCCCTGCCCCCCCTGTGCTTGCGCGCAGAGACAAATGGATACGTAGGTCATGCACGCATATGTAAACAGTGTTCACACCACACACGTGAGGTATTGCCACTAACATTATAGCGAGAGCACTAATTCTAGCTCTGGACCTCCTTTGTAACTCTAAACCGGTAACGTAAAAAACTTTAAGGCGTCACCTATGGTGATTTTTAAGTATCGCATCTTAAATATTGCATCTCAAATAATCTTTTAAGTATCCTCTTTAACATCTTATAGAAAAATGGCTTATATATTGTGTTTTTTTGCATTAGAAAATTCATCAAAGTGTATTTTTTCCCCCAAAAAAACTGCGTTTGAAAAATTGCTGTGCATGTTATGTGGAAACGGTAGATCGAAATTGTGTTAGGTACTGTTCATACTTTATGTGTGTTACTGTTATTGAGGACTTGATTCCTCTAAAAATACACTGTCTGACTATGTTTGTCATTTTCTAAACTTTAATAAAAATATTTGAAAGAAAAACTGCTGTGCAAATACAGTGTGACATAAAAAATTGCAACGCCCACGATTTTATTCTCTAGGGAATATATAATGGTCTTCAAATGGTTAAAGCCTAAGTTTACTTAAAACAAAAAATAAAAAATCAGCCCAATTGACATTATTTACTCTTAGCAAGATGTGTCCCTTGTGCTGCTCTCTCTTCCTTTCACCAAAATCTTCCTCCTTCGATGCCCCCTCCCATCCTGGAGGAAGATTTTGGAAAAAGGAGGACACAGCAGCACAAGGGAAGGTATGTGTGTTGAATCATGCCAACATTGTGGTGGCCCCCACAACTCCATAAATAAATCAATCATCCTGTATCCAGCAATATGCCCCGTACACACGGTCGGATTTTCCGATGGACAATGTCCGATCGGAGCGTGTTGTCGGAAATTCCGACCGTGTGTGGGCGCCATCGGACATTTTCCATCGGATTTTCCGACACACAAAGTTGGAGAGCAAGAGATAAAATTTTCCGACAACAAAATCCGATCGCGTCAATTCCGACCGTGTGTGGCCTGTTCCGACGCACAAAGTGCCACGCATGCTCAGAAGAAATTCCGACACGGGACAGCTCGTTCTGGTAAACTTAGCGTTCGTAATGGATACAGCACTTTCGTCACGCTGTAATGTTAAAAATGGTTTAATACAGCGCACTCTCTTCTTCTTTATAATGTGACAAGGATTAAGTCGTTTTGCTGCTCATATCCACACACACTTCTCACAAAGTTTTATTTGTGTTTTTTTAGTGGGATTCCCTCAATATATTGTTATTAGTTGTCACATCTGACAGTTTTATATATTTTTTTTTTTGGATTTTCAGCCTGTTTTTTTCTTTAATGTTTGGATTTTTTCCAAGGCTGATCTTTGTTCAATGTTATTTTTATTTTTACTCCAGAATATTTTTGTGTGTGTTTTGTGTGTCAAGTTACCCCAACACCATTGATATCTTTTATTATTTAATCTCCAGGAGATTGTTTGGTGTTGGTGTCCCTTGTTCATTTCACATTGTATATTTGAAATGTACCTGAATCCTCACAAACCAACTGTCATTTTTGAAGTTAAACACATAGGAGAGGATAATTCAAAACAAAAATCCTTTATTAAGGGATCAGAACCAAACAAAGAGGAAGGCAACACTGGATCAACAGGAGAAATTAGCGAAGCCTGGGACCCCCACGGCAGACATCAATTCTTCAACATCAAAATTGGTGGCCTGAGGAGTCCATATGTAAGGGAGGGCAATCTGGTCCAGAATTCGCAGAGATCTGGATAGTAGCAGATGACATCTGTGTCCCCAGGCTGTGGTACCACAAGAGGCTGCATCTTTTGGCCAACCAGACTGAACCCAGGGCAATCACTGTCTGGTCTTCCTTCCACGCTTCCTTCCGGGCTGTGGCTGTGCAGTTGGAGATGTGGCAGGAGGAGGAGTAGGACCTGGAGGAGGAGGAGGACTGGGAGGACCTGGAGGAGGACTGGGAGGACCTGGAGGAGAGGGAGGAGGAGGAGGAGGACCTGCAGGAGGAGGAGGAGGACCATCCCAAAGCTGTGTGTGAGGTGTAATTTGGCCCCTCATACCTTTCTCCAGAGCCTCTGATATGAGGGCCTCACACATGGCTTTTTGGCCCTCCTCCATCCTCTGCATTTTATATGCTATGAATGCAGCAATGTTCTCCTGCATGGTGTGGAGTGCTCCCAGGACCTCTGTAGCCCTCCAAAAGAATGCTATAGCCGCCTCCTCTAGGGTACTCATCCTACTGCCACTTTCTGTTTTCAGGTGTGGTGGAGGGACCTTGATATCAGCCAGCCGGCTCGGCCCGGCCACCTCCTGGCTGAGACTTCCCTGTGTATGAAAAAGGGACATGGTTGTAATGTTTTGCATCATCAATCACAATCCTAAATTAGTACTCCCAACTAACATCTAGTTAACATCATTGATTGGACAACCTGAAATATTTAGAGGAATGCTATACCTGGCTCAATCTGGGCTCCTCCACATATGGCCTGGAAGGCCCAGGTTGGGCGTCAGAAGCCTCAGCCAGGGGGGAAGGAAGCGTGGAAGGAAGACTGGAGAGGGATGGCCTGGGTTCAGTCTGGCCTGCCAGAAAGTGCAGCCTGTCGTAGTACAACATCCTGGGGACATAGATGTCATCTGCTGCTCCGGATCTCTGTGAATCCAGGACTTTCTTGCGCTCCCTCAGATATGTGCTCCTCAGGCCACCAATGAAAATCTTTAAATAAGTGATGTCTGCCGTGGGGACCACCTGCTTCACAATTTCACACAATTGCTCCAGTGTTGCCTTCCTCTTTGCTTGGTTCTTGAAATGGGGGTGGGTAATCTCCCACAGACAGGGCAGCTCCCTTAGCATATCTATGAATACTGACATGAAGTCATTATCTTTCATCGGCGCAGTGGGTGAAGAGCACATGGCGGAGTTACAGCAGGTGCGTGCTAATTCTAGCAACGAGGAGGAGGAAAGCCCGGATCCAGGCACGTCCCGATCCAGAAGGAGACGTTTTAAGGCCACAAATATGTCGTTTGGGGAGATGTTGGAGATGGTCGACATCATGAAGAAGTCCGACTATGACGGAAAATATGGGCCTTACCCCAACCCCAACATCCGAAAGGCCAAGATCATGGCGAAAGTGGTCAGGAGTCTTGAGAGGAATTTCGGGGTACGACGATCGAAAGATCAGCTCAGGAAGCGGTGGTCGGACCTGAAGTTGAGAGAGCCAGAGCAGTACCGAAAGATCCGGAGAGTGCTGCAAAAAAGTAAGTAGTTGTGCTGTGTTCCTATTCTTTCTGTCTTTATTCCGTTCATTCTGCTCCATATGCTTTTAGTAATTGTAACGTTTCAAAAGGTCAACTTTAATGTTCATGGGCCCATTATTCGTTCGTATCAAACATTTTTCTTTCGGCCTCTAGAACACCATTGCATTTTCACACATTTTTGGGGGCCTACTTGGATGCCAAATATTTGTTTGTGTAGATGGGTTTGTTACTAGAATGAAATGCCAACTAGATTGTGTGTAAGGAGAGGACACTGAGCAGCTGTTTTCACATCTGGACACTGGAGCACTAGTGTGGGACCCCAGAACACCCTTTTTATTAGGGGGGCCACACAGGTGCTCCAGTGTATACTATAGGGGGGGCTACATCTGTGAAGCTTGTACCAAACAGGTAAAGTATTGCAGCTTGACAAAGGGCACTAAAAAATATACATCTTGGAACTCGGCTAAAATAGACAATTGTACCCCACTTCCAAGCAATGTTTCCTAGTTCTAGTTCTGCCATCAAATATCTGTGTGCTAATTATACCATTTTTGTTTTACATAGGGGAGAAAAGACTCGGAGGACACCCCTCATCCCAGGAGAACACAGACCCCCCCTCTGGAAGAAGTCGAAATACCGCAAACCTAAGAAGCTGAGCAGGAGGAAGAAGAAGATGTGGTGGAGATTGGCACCACAACAGGTGAGTGTCTGCGACCACAGGCTCAGGTAAAAGAGATGGATGGTGGCAGATTTTTGAGACTTTTTTTTGTTCTTTATCTCTTTTTAGGTGATCGTGATCCAGAACGCTTTACATCTGAAAGTGCCCAGATACTCATCGGGGAGAGCATGGGGTGTAATCTCCAATTGCAAAACATCCAGCAACAAATCACTGATGTTATTAAAAAAAATAATAACATCATTGATGTTTTGGGGTGAATTTAAACCCCACAAAATCACCTGTTTTATGTTACTAAAATGTTTACAATGTTTAGAAAAGCCAAATTTGGAGGATGCACACAGTGTGCCAACATGTGCTATCTGCCATCACGGGAGATCAATGGACGCGTTTTGGGGGTACAACCCCTTCCTCAATTATAAAGTCGCATTGAGGAAGGGCTTGCTCCCCCAAAACACGTCCCTTGATCCCCCCTGATGGCAGATAGCACATGTTGACATTCGTAAATTGGTGTGCATCTTCCAAATTTGGCTTTTCCAGGGGTGATTTCCCCCCATCTGAACGCTATATCAAACACAGTTCCTAAATACTCATGCCTGATATAGCCTTCAGGTTTTACCATATGTGAACTTTGTAAGTTCAAGTTTTTTGGCTTTCTTGTTGGTTTTACACAGGCCTGTTTTATCTGAAATGGATATTTCGATTTTTGATAATGCTACTGCAAACATTGTTATACAGCAAACATGTTGGTTTGTTTTAAAAACCTTTCGTAAATGCACATGTGATTGTGCAGCTATAAAAAAGTGCCTTACCCAAGAATGTGTGGATTATTGTCTCAACACTACAACACTTTTGGGGTGATGTAATTGCTGTTTTATGCACAAATGGGGGTTATTTCCTAAGGGCAATTACACTTTGCACTACAAGTGCAGGTTCAGTGCAGTTGCAAGTGCACTTGTAGTGAAATGTGTTTTGGCATTTAGGAAGTACCAGCCAACACTATTTTTTATAAGGTTACCCAATCACGACATTTTCTGCACTCAAAACATTTCTGTCAGGGTCAGCTAAAACAAACACAAGCAGTAAATGTCCACCAAGAATTTCTTTTGTTTGTTTTTTATTTGAAAAAGGTGACACAGATTCTCTGGCATGTTGATAGCCCCCCTACCCGCAAAGAACTCCAGGTAGCGTAACCGGACATCACGGGCATTCAGGGAGGGCAAGCCAGGACGGCCACTTTCAAGCGCCGTCAGTGTTGATGGATTTGGGATTCTGGCCTCAGGCCCAACTGAGCCAGCATAGTTGGCTGAATGTTTTCTTAAAAAATTATGGAGAACACAGCAGGCAAGTATTATATGGTTCAGTTTATACTCTGCCATATGGATGGGTGTCAGAAATAATCAGAACCGGCTGGCCAGTATTCCAAATGTGTTCTCCACCACTCTTCAGGCTCTGGCCAGCCAGTAATTAAAAACCCTCTGTTCCGGGGTGAGGGTCCTCATCGGGAATGGCCGCATCAGGTGGTCCCCCAGCGCAAATGCTTCATCAGCAACGAACACAAATGGGAGACCTTCAACATTGTCCTCTGGAGGTGGCAAGTCCAAGCTGCCATTCTGGAGACGCCTGTAGAACTCCATCTGGGCGATCACTCCACCATCGGACATCCGGCTATTCTTCCCCACGTCCACATACAAGAACTCGTAATTAGCCGACACCACCGCCAACATCACTATACTATTAAACCCCTTGTAATTATAATAGTACGACCCCGAGTTGGGTGGTGGGACGATGTGGACGTGTTTCCCATCAATTGCCCTCCACAGTTTGGAAAGTCCCACCGCTGGGCAAAGTGGGAGGCCACAGTCTGCCATTCCTGTGGCGTGGAAGGAAACTGTTGAGGAAAAAACAATAAACATTACTATTTTTTCACAGAAACATGGCAAGCAGATTATACACAAACATTATGGGGCAACCTCCAGATAGCATTTACTAAGGGGAATTTAACAAGGCCAAAGTATAAGGTACACCTATCATATTCCCCCTCCCCCCCTCTCATGGGCCATTTCTAACATTATAGGGGGGGGGAACTCTTGGACAGGTAACCCTCTTCACTTCATTGAGAGATGAATGCCTAAATACAGGGTATTACTTGGAACAGCCCCTCCTTAGTTACACTATTAGCAGACCACTGGACAGGTAAGAAGTGTCTGAATACAAAGATATAAATACACATTGTACACATTTGAGGACATTTGGACATTCTGCTATTACCTATCAAGATAATAATAGGATACAAAAACTTTAAACAGTTCCATTGGAAAGTATACAGGCAGGCCCTTGCACTACATGCTTTGGGGAATTCATCCATAAATCTGACCAGTAAAGAGATGGGTATAGTGTGTATGGGTTTGGCAAAGTCAGCAGATAGATGATTGAGGATAGAGAATTGGGATCAGCTGACTTAGCAGTTGGGGGGAGGGAGGGTTACCAAAAATTTGTGGACACCACAAAAAAAGCCTCTGGCACTCTGCCTGAATTTAAAGCTAAAATAACATTTCCAAACATTTTAGGGGGTGTTTGGGGTAAAGCACTACTATAGAGCTGATAAAATACATTGTTAAGTGACTACATGAGGTGAATATAGGGCAGGAGACACCATGCTGGAGAGGTTATTGAAGGGCAAATATGTATGAAGGACATAGAATAATAATTACATAAAAATCCAGCATGCATGAGAACAAAGGGGACATTCACAGCATATTACAATCATGGTCATTAGGGAATGAGGAAAGAAATACAATATATTAGCAAACATTCAATACAATAAAATGTGATATAAAAGGAAAAAAATCTTACCTTCATATACTCCTTCTGCAGGACCTGTATGATGGCAGAACAGGTCTCTGGGATGATGATACCCAGAGCCTGGGGGGAGATGCCTGTCGAGAATTTCAAGTCCTGCAGACTTCTCCCTGTGGCCAAATACCGCAAGGTAGCGACCAACCTCTGCTCCGGAGTGATGGCTTGCCTCATGCAGGTATCCTGCCTGCTGATATAGGGGGTCAGCGAAGCCAACAAACGGTGAAATACGGGGTCCGTCATCCTGAGAAAGTTCCTGAAATCATCAGGATTATTCTCACGGATCTCACGGAGCAAAGGCATATGACAGAACTGGTCACGCTGAAGCAACCAATTCTTGGTCCATGAACTCCTCCCCACCCTGTTCATGGACTGGACTTGTGTCAAGGTCAGGACCCCAACACCAAGCCCCCGCACAGCACGAACTCTACAAGGAGTACGCATACGAAACATGGCTAGAAAACGGTCGGCTGCTCAGAACGAAGTAACAGAACGCACTGAAGAACAGCAAGGCCTGTGAAGAGCGACCTGAAAACCAGTAACAAACGAACAAGAATACAATGACTCCTTAAAGTCATGCGGAACTTGCTGCACGCACTGAAGAGCAGATACAAACCCACAAGCACAAACTGAACGGCAGAAAACGATCTGAAAGCCACGAGTCTGAAAAAGCGCGAATCGTCTCTCACCAAACTTTTACTAACACGAGATTAGCAAAAGGAGCCCAAAGGGTGCCGCGCTTGGTTCTGAACCGGCCTTTTCTAGTCTCGTCGTACGTGGTGTACGTGACCGCGTGGTTGTCGATCGGAAATTCCGACAACTTTGTGCGACTGTGTGTAGGCAAAACAAGTTTGAGCCAACATCCGTCGGAAAAAATCCTAGGATTTTGTTGTCGGAATGTCCGATCAATGTCCAACCGTGTGTACGGGGCATTACAATGCAACAAATTGAAGCTGGCATGAGTTATGCGGTGGAAAAAAAAACACATCAACAACACATGAGATTCAGCAACGAAGAACTAGATACAGACAAGTTAGAAAGAAAGAAGGCAGTGGCAAGATTCAGAATCTTGTAGAATCTTGCTTTATTTATTTTGTTGCCATAAGCAAAGTATAGCTTTCCCTTATAAAAAAAAAAGTGTTGTAAGTGCTATAAGTTTTACACTCAACAATTTTTTTTTTTTTTACTAGCGCACAGCTGCAAGGGATAACAAGATATTATCACCGTAGATAGATGAGAGCTACTGTTCAAGTCCCCAGCCGGAATTTGGCTTAAATATGGATGAAGTATGGCTTTAAGCACATTTTTCAATTACTGAGCCAACAGAACAGCAAAAAAGATCCACCAAGTGGATAAGAGAGGAATCTATTTTCAGCAAAGGCTCCGGTCATGTTCTGTCCAGTTAAGAGGTTTACTGAAAAACTCTTTTCCTAGACTAAGTGTAATGTATTTACTTTATACCAGTCACAGACATGTTCTTAAAAGGCAAGTACACCAAAAACTGATACTATGGACAGAATTAACCACTGGCTTTGTTCTTATCTGGATGCTTTCATGGTAAGATTTCCTCGTTCGTGTTTCTGGCTTTGGTCTTCCACTTTAGAATATCACTCATCTGCTGCAGCTGGGTGCTTCTTATTCATTCAGCTACATCTGTCATAATGTGAAATAAATGAAGCATATGGAAGGAAAGAGAGACTTTTACTTGTTTGATATAGATGGTAAATTTGAGCACTGTGAAGCAAAAATATAACCAGTCTTTGAGAGATAAATTAAAAGTGAATGGTTTCTCCCAAATAAGGAATAATATTAATGATGATAATATTAATAATAGAAAAATAATATTCAATAATATCACAATGTTTAACCACTTCAGCCCCGGAAGATTTTACCCCCTCGCTTTTGCGTCGCTTTAACTGACAATTGTGCGGTCATGCATTGCTGTACCCAAACAAAATTTGCGTCCTTTTTTCCCACAAATAGAGCTTTCTATTTGATCACCTTTGCGGTTTTTATTTTTTGCTCTGTAAGCAAAAACAGAGCGACAATTTTGAAAAAAAAGAAAAAACAATAGTTTTTACTTCTTGCTATAATAAATATCCCCAAATAAAAAAAAAGGGGGGGGTTCATCAGTTTAGGCCAATATGTATTCTTCTACATATTTTTGGTAAAAAAAATCACAATAAGTGTATATTGATTAGTTTGCGCAAAAGTTATAGCGTCTACAAACTATGGGAAAGATTTATGGCATTTTTATGGCGTTTATTATTATTATTTTTTTAACTAATAATGGTGGTGATCTGTGATTTTTAGCCATACTGCGACATTGTGGCGGACAGATCGGACACTTTTGACACATTTTTCCCTCACTGTGTTCTAACTGTGTGGGGATGCCACTTCCTCCAGTCTGAACATAGATAACAGCTGCATATTGCAACCTAGAACTAGACGGGACTAGCTCAGCTGCAAAACTGGAACTGTTAATTGAACAAGAATACAGGCTTTTTATACACTTGAGAAGTAGGTCAGTCACCACAATGACCCAAATATTTACCCAAAATATCATACAATGGTTTAGAAAACAAGCTACAGTTTTACTCATGGCTAATCCCATTATAGAGGATCCTTAAGAGTGTTGTCAAATTAGCCAACATTTACTAGAAACATTAGGTTGATTAAACAACTAGCCACCTGGACACTGAGATTTCTCATTCCAGGTCACACTTTCCGGCATAGAGCTCACAAAGCACAATACACATAACTACAAGTATAAACACATCCCCACAGTAGTTTGCTAGCAGACAATAGGTGTGTTAATTAGCACAATTAACAATGGGTGAAAGACAGGTGGCTTGAGCTAATGATATTACCATCTGCTATGAGTTTCCCAGTGTTGAGCAGTCATGGCTGATAATGTGCTATCTAGGCCTTTAACATGGAACCTGGGCCTAGACTCCCAGAGTCTGTGTGGTCTGGGAGACACATACCTGAATCAGAAACAAGACCACTCCAAGGGTACCCCAGGCACCCAGCTCCAAAACAATAGTGTTCCCTTGAAAGCCAGGGCTCATAGTCAGTAGGTAAGACTCCAGCCTGCAGTTCCCTCCAAAAGCCTCTGTCCCGGGTGAGTCTGTCACAGGCGTCATAGGGAGAGCAGCTGTCTAATTGGACGCTGCAATCTCCAGTGACCTCCTGCGGCCTTCTTGGATAGGGCAGCCCTTATAAATGGAGACCCTACTGGAATTTGGCACACATTTGCAAGTGGACAGTGTTGGGCTAGGAACCCACTTGATAGGGATAGAGACTTAGCATTGAGGAAAGGTTCTGGTACAAGGAGGGAAAACACATGGATACCGCTGTACACCCGTCAAGCCACCGGTTTCCAGAGCTGATGCTGTGAGCTTCTCCACAGCCACCCTTCAACACATGCTGTCCCAGTAAAGTAGGCCTTGCCTATATTGTGCCTAAATGTGTATGAAGAAATATCCCTGCATATCTAAAGCATATTGGTGTTATCTCTATTGCCTGTATTGCCACGCCTGTGCCAATAATGACTGCACCAAGCCACTGCTGAGAACGGTTCTGTGATAGAGTAAAGTATTAACCACACCGGTTACTGTGACTGTTACTGTGCCTGTTATCCCAAGTGTTAATACTAGTGATACAAACTGTGTTTTTGCAAGTACTCTTGTAACCTTTCTTTCATACTGCTCTTCCAGGTACAAGCACTGAAGCATGGTCTCTGTGTGTGCTGCTCTCTCTGCGTTGGGTCTCTCTATCCTGGCTCCATCCACATACTGTTTGTAAAAGAGTTCTGTGTAAATTCCTTTTTTTTATCATGCCTCTGTTATTGGACCACTCTGTGGGTGGCAAAGTACATCTGACCACAAACACCTGTTACAGTAATCACAGGCAGCAATGCAATACATCATTTACTGAATCCTTGCCTAATATAAAATGGAGATACTGACCTGCCCTGCTGCAGGTGTGATGTCCGAATGGGCCTTCAGCACAGGAAGCAGAGAAGCACTACTGCCTGTCCCCAGAAAGCATTGATCAGCTTATTTTATTTAAAAAAAAGTTAGACCATGATTAAAGGAAACCTGTAAATACCCTCTGCATATGCCGCAAAACATATTTTAATTATAACCCTGCTTAAATTTGAATGTAGTTGCTGCCAGCATTACCACTTCTGGCACCCCTCCTGCTCCTTTCACGTGCAAGAAAGTTCTAGCATTGCCCCTCTGAATATAGGGCCTATTCAATTAAAAGCATATTGTGCTCTTACTGGGAATTTTTTTTTGTAGCTGCTAAATTTTTATTTTTATTGCAGGAAAGCTCCTGCCATGTGTTTCTGAATTTGAGGTCTATTTAGTTTTTTTTTGTAGCTGTGTCTCAGTTGCAAAGATTTGTCTTTTAATGTAGGAAAATGCCTGCCACGTGTCCCTGATTTTGAGACTAAAAGAGTTTTTTTCCTATCCCTTTAGATTTTTAACACCTTTTTAAAGTAAGATTTTATTATGGTAGAGTCTTTTTTACAACTACAACTATTAATGCATGTATAAAAATTCTCTTAGATGACTACAAAATAATAATGTTTAAAATAAAATAAACTCCATAGAAAAACATCCACTTATCAGCCTGCAGGCAGAGGCCGCTGATCACAAAAGTAGTGTCCACGGCAGAAACATTGATAAAGGCCCATACTGCCAAGCTGTGTGCAATCAGTTCAGAGATAACATTGGCTTCTGCATATGTGTCGTTCCTGCTGGATGCTGCCTTTATTAGGCTGAGGAAGAAAAGATTTGGGGGGCTGGAGGGTAGGAGGAGGAAGGTGGACTGGCTGGAATGTTTTACCTTTCTAAAATCTGCATAAGTGGGGTGAGCAGCTGGAGGACAATGTTGTTGTTGGTGACACATGTTACTGATAAAACTACCTGAAAAAAGGTATTCTCTTTTTAACTTGATTTAATCAGATTAGGATGCTGCCATATGTAAGCTACTTCTGAATTAAATTCCAGATATAAATATGCACTTCCAGGATATGCTGTCTCTGAGGCTGTTCATGAACATGGTGCTGTTCCGCAACACTACATACACCTATAATGCACCCCTTAAACCTATAATTTAAAGGATTTGTAGCATGTAGTCATTCAATGTAGTCCTCAAACCAACAAAAAAAAAGTCCCTTTCCATTTTGCATGTCAATCAATTTACCTATTTTTTAATTTTGACATTGGTACATGTCCCATGGAAATGCTTTGCTTCCTATGTCTTTTTTTAACAATAGTTTGAATATTATCCCACAAAAGGAACATATTGAATATCAAAATGTATGTCATTCCCCCAACAGACTGTAATTAGATTTGATGATGATTCTCCAAATTGAAAATGTTCTTTTTTTTAATTTTCATTCATTTTATTTTCGTGAAACTTGCTATTACTTGAACCCTGGCATATTCACTCATCCTAGTATTTGGGTCAAAAAGTTTGCTTTGCTTATCTTAACCCTTTTGTTGCCACCAATGCATGGCTTTGGCAGTAGCAGGGGTATTTACATAAACTACCGGTGCATGTATTCTTGGCTGACTGTTGACTTAAAGGTGGAAGTGATTCCAGCTTCACAGCTCACTTCAAGAAGCACAGGAAAGTACTGCCCCTATCATGAGTGACCCCCCTCATCTCATTTTTAACTGGAATTCCATTTAAAGCTGTTTACGCTGCAGATGTGTTGCACACATGTTCCAATTAATCAAACTACTAAACTGTTAAATTTTAAAAATTTAAAAAAAAAATGTTATTATTATTATAATACAAGATTTATATAGCGCCAACAGTTAGTGCAGTGCTTTACAACATAAGGGCAGACAGTACAGTTATAATACTATTTCTTACATTTGGAATCCGAGGGCCCTGCTCGTTAGAGCTTACTACTAATCTTTTAGCTTAGTGTGTCCCAGAGCTTTGTGTACAAGTTCATGTTGCTTTCCCCAAAGTATTACTTTGTCAGAGGTACTAATTTTATCGAGGAAGACATCATTATTATATATGAATTAATTCACACCTGCAGTCATTAGTGGAGCTTAAAATATCATATGAAAGTATGACACCAAGGGGTATCAGTGTTTGAGGATAGCCCTATAAGATTTCAAAGACTTAAAATGAAAACTCCAGAGATAGAAAAATATTTTCAGCTGTTACAATTGACAATGCCTGTCTGTAATTTACATTCTTGATTTGTACAATTGATTTTATTTATTTTTGTTTATTTCTGTATTTAAATTGCACCAACATTTCATGCAGAACTCTTAGCATACAGTATCTGGACAGAGCAACAAAAGGGGTTCTTTTTATTGTCCCCTGTCTAACAACATATACTCGCCTTTCATCACTCCTCCACCACTGAACACTGACTTCAGAGAGGAAAGGAAGCACTGTATAAATTACAAGCCACTCTAGTTGGCTAGATCCTAGCCAATGGCTCCTGTTGCTATCGATCTGCCCAGGTAGAAGGGACAAAGCCAGGAGAGCTGCATCTCTCATGCTTAGCACTGGATCACGATGAGGCTCAGGTAAGTCTAAGGGGGGGTTGAGGAGGAGTTTGTGACACAAAAGAATGCATTAAGGTAAAAAACCTTACGACTTTAGAAACGCTTTAAACTAACAGAAAACACCAGTCTGAGTGCCAGGGCTTACCCACAAAGAAGTGACATTAAGCCACATCAAAGACAGATCCCAGGCATAACCCTATCCCAAGGGGGTGGATGTAGGAGCGGGCTGGTTTAATGCTTTGTTATCATTTATCCAGAGAAAATCTATATCTCCCCCCTGCTTCCTGAAGAAGACTGGGAAACATAAATCAACAAGAAAAAACTTATGAAACAGACACTTTGCTCTAATTACATATAGCTATAGACAGATAGGGGTAATGCCCAAATAGAATCTGCCTACAGATGCTAAAACTTGCTAACATCCAGAGTAATATGGGTGGATGTGTTCCTCTGAATTGGGGAGCATAACAAAAAACAGGGGTAGAAGGCTAAAAGAATTCTTCAATAAGGAACCGGCATGTTTAGCAAAAATATAAATGTTTAATATAGAAAAAATGATTCCACATATACACCAGATAGTGTCAACAAGGTTTTACAATAAATGAACCAGTAACCACCACTACCAATTAAAATAGACAACGTTGTCTAAAAAACAAAGAACAACATACAGATGGCCACCACAACACATACAGACACATCTAATTGGCCAGCTGGACTTAAAAAGTCTCATGTATAGTATATCTAGCTGAAAAATGAGAAGCCAATGGGTGACGGTATGCAGCCTTGGATGAAGGGGAGTCCGCAATGTACACTGCCGATGGCAGGCCTGGGTTTGACTACAGGTAAGTGTGCAAACTATGAGGGTTGCTGGTAATAGCACTGACAAGTGGATATCAGCCGCAGCAAGTGGCATGCATGAGCGGCTGTGTCAGTGCTGGGCAGAGGTGCAGGGGAGGATGGTGTGCCTGTGTAACTTTAAATAAACGACAACAGCGTGTGGAGTGATGCGATCTCACCAGACCATAGGCATCCGGGTACAGCAGGTAAGTTGGACAGTCCAATCCTCCTCAAGCTAAATCATCCTCTGGTCAAAGTAAAGTGGCTGATAAGTCCGTGTGAATAGATGCCCGCCAGGTAAATGGAAGTGGGGGAACGTAGTGGCGTACCGCCTGCTTGCGGAATGGAGCCACAGTTACTTCCGGATTCCGTGCTGTGGGGCTATCGACGGACTTTCAGCAGGGCTTGAGCGGCTTCAGCAGTAGCGAATCAAATCCCCGGGGCTGTATGTATGTGTTGTGGTGGCCATCTGTATGTTGTTCTTTGTTTTTTAGACAACGTTGTCTATTTTAATTGGTAGTGGTGGTTACTGGTTCATTTATTGTAAAACCTTGTTGACACTATCTGGTGTATATGTGGAATCATTTTTTCTATATTAAACATTTATATTTTTGCTAAACATGCCGGTTCCTTATTGAAGAATTCTTTTAGACTGGGAAACATGTAGAGGACAACATTCTATCTGGAGATCTTGTTTCCCTTTATTTTGCTATACTGTTATTGATAGTTTGGGATCTGCAGTTGTATGTTTATATTTGTTATAGGAAACACTCTCCACATTATGAGGGGATGCATTATTTATTTTAATTCATTCTAAAAATTATGGATTTTGGAATAAAGTGGTATTTTATTTTGTAAATGGTTTTATTCGTTTATGAGGTACCGAGAAAGTCCATTTATGTTCCATTTTCCATAAATCAATTGTTATGCCACATACACACGACCGGTTTTGCCGTCGGAATAAACTCCGAAGGTTTCTCCGACAGAACTCAGATGGAATTCCATTCAAGCGGTCTTGTCTACACACAGTCAAACCAAAGTCCGACTGTCCAGAACGCAGTGACGTACAGCATGTATGACGGGACTAGAAAAAGGAAGTTCAATAGCCAGTAGCCGATAGCTTCCGTCTCGTACTTGTTTCAGAGCATGCGTCGTTTTTGGTCTGTCGGAACAGCATACAGACAAGCGGTTTTCCCGATAGGAATTGGTTCCATCGGAAATATTTAGAACATGTTCCATTTCTAGGTCCGTCAGAATTTTCAAAAAAAAAAGTCAGATGAGGCATACACACGATAGACAATGAAAAGATTCCGCCTGACTTTTTCTGTCGGACATTCCGCTTGTGTGTACGCGGCTTTAGGGTTTACATAGAAGTTTATCTTTGTATTTGCAATCCTAAAAATTATGTATCCCTTTTTTAAAAATACAATTTCAAATACCGATTAATAATTTTAATTGGGGTCATGTGGTCTTTCCTTTTGTTGGTAAAAAAAAGTTGAAACAAAAACATCAGAATTCTTTATTTGTATGCTTGTTCTGGTTAGTAACTCAAAGTATTCAATTAAGTTACTGTAGTGTTATAGTCCTATAGACAAATAAACAGCTGACTCAGTTCTTTTTCTAACTATGTTACTGTCAAAGTCCAGTGGAGGTTTATGAATATGTCTTGCGTAACAGATACAGAGCTGAAGATTAACAGATCCAGAGCTGAAGATAAAAAAAACAGAAACACTGTCAGGAAACCAGGCCTACTTCATATCTCAAAAGCAGCTGTTCTCTGTGATACTCTCAGATTTCTTTTCCCACTGGTACCCGAAATCTATATATTTTGAGATTTATGTATTGGAAAATAGAAGAAAAAGTCTAATGCCCCGTACACACGGTCGGACATTGATCGGACATTCCAACAACAAAATCCTAGGATTTTTTCCGACGGATGTTGGCTCAAACTTGTTTTGCGTACACACGGTCGCACAGAGTTGTCGGAATTTCCGATCGCCAACCACGCGGTCACGTACACCACGTACGACGAGACTAGAAAAGGCCAGTTCAGAACCAAGCATGGCACCCTTTGGGCTCCTTTTGCTAATCTCGTGTTAGTAAAAGTTTGGTGAGAGAGACGATTCGCGCTTTTTCAGACTCGTGGCTTTCAGATCGTTTTCTGCGGTTCAGTTTGTGCTTGTGGGTTTGTATCTACTCTTCAGTGCGTGCAAGCAAGTTCTGGGTGACTTAGTCATTGTGTTCTTGTGCGTTCGTTACTGTTTTTCAGGTCGCTCTTCACAGGCCTTGCTGTTCTTCAGTGCGTTCTGTTACTTCGTTCTGAGCAGCCGACCGTTTTCTAGCCATGTTGCGTATACGTACTCCTCGTAGAGTTCGTGCTGTGCGGGGGCTTGGTGTTGGGGTCCTGACCTTGACACAAGTCCAGTCCATGAACAGGGTGGGGAGGAGTTCATGGACCAAGAATTGGTTGCTTCAGCATGACCAGTTCTCTCATATGCCTTTGCTCTGTGAGATCCGTGAGAATAATCCTGATGATTTCAGGAACTTTCTCAGGATGACGGACCACGTATTTCACCGTTTGTTGGCTTTGCTGACCCCCTATATCAGCAGGGAGGATACCTGTATGAGGCAAGCCATCACTCCGAGCAGAGGCTCATCGCTACCCTGCGGTACTTGGCGACAGGGAGAAGCCTGCAGGACTTGAAGTTCTCGACAGGCATCTCCCCCCAGGCTCTGGGGATCATTATCCCAGAGACCTGTTCTGCCATCATACAGGTCCTGCAGAAGGAGTATATGAAGGTAAGATTTTTATCCTTTAATATCACATTTTATTGTATTGAATGTTTGCTAATATATTGTATTTCTTTCCTCATTCCCAAATTACCATGATTGGAATATGCTGTGAATGCCCCCTTTGTTCTCATGCATGCTGGATTTTTATGTAATTATTTTTTTGCTCCTTCATACATATTTGCCTTCACTAACCTCCCCAGCATGCTCTCCTGCCCTATATTCACCTCATGTAGTCACTTAACAATGTATTTTATCAGCTCCATAGTAGTGCTGTACCCCAAACACCCCCTAAAATGTTTTGAAATGTGATTTGTGCTTTAAATTCAGGAAGAGTGCCAGAGGCTTTTTTTTGTAGTGTCCCCAAATCATTTTTATTAACCCTCCCTCCCCCCAACTGCTAAGTCAGTTGATACCAATTCTCTATCTATACTCAATCATCTATCTGCTGACTTTGCCAAACCCAGACACACTATACCCACCTCTTTTGTGGTCAGATTTATGGATGAATTCCCCAAAGCAAGTATTGCAAGGGCCTGCCTGTATACTTTCAAATGGTACTGTTTCAAGTTTTTGTATCCTATTATTATCTTGATAGGTAATAGCAGAATGTCCAAATGTGCTCAAATGTGTACAGTGTGTATTTATATCTTTGTATTAGGACACTTCTTACCTGTCCAGTGGGCTGCTAATAGTGTAACTAAGGAGGGGCTGTTCCAAGTAATACCCTGTATTCAGGCATTCATCTCTCAATGAAGTGAAGAGGGTTACCTGTCCAAGATTCCCCCCCCCATAATGTTAGAAATGGCCCATGGGGGGGAGGGGGAATATGATAGGTGTACCTTATACTTTGGTGTTGTAAAATTCCCTTTAATAAATGTTATCTGGAGGTTGGCCAAGAATGTTTGTGTCTAATCTGCTTGCCATGTTTATGTGCAAAAATACTAATTTTTGTTTTCCTCAACAGTTTCCTTCCACGCCACAGGAATGGCAGACTGTGGCCTCCCACTTTGCCCAGCGGTGGGACTTTCCTAACTGCGGAGGGGCAATTGATGGGAAACATGTCCAAATCATCCCACCACCCAACTCGGTGTCGTACTATTATAATTACAAGGGTTTCAATAGTATTGTGATGTTGGCGGTGGTGTCGGCTAATTACAACTTCTTGTATGTGAACGTGGGGAAGAATGGCCGGATGTCCGACGGTGGAGTCATCGCCCAGACAGAGTTTTACAGTCGTCTCCAGAATGGCAGCTTGGACTTGCCACCTCCAGAAGACAATGTGGAAGGACTCCCATTTGTCTTCGTTGCGGATGAAGCATTTGCGCTGGGGGACCATCTTATGCGGCCATTCCCGATGAGGACCCTCACCCCGGAACAGAGCCAGAAGAGTGGTGGAGAACACATTTGGAATCATGGCCAGCCGGTTCCGCCTATTTCTGACACCCATCCATATGGCGGAGTACAAACTGAATCACATTATCCTGGCGTGCTGTGTTCTACATAACTTTTTACGCCAACATTCTGCCAACTATGCTGGCTCAGTTGGGCCTGAGGCCGGAATTCTACATGAAACAACCCTGACGGCGCTTGAAAGTGGCCGTCCTGGCTTGCCCTCCCTGAGTGCCCGTGATGTCCGGTTAAGATACCTTGAGTTCTTTGCGGGTAGGGGGGCCATCAATATGCCAGACAATTTGTGAAGCCTTTATCAAATAAAAAAAAAAGCTAATCTTTGGTGACATTTACTGCTTGTGTTTGTTTTAGCTGACCCTGACAGCAATGTGGGGAGTCCTGAAAATGGCGTGATTGTGTAACCTTATACAAAGCACTGTTGGGTGTTATTTACTAAAGGCGTAGACACTTTGCACTACAAGTGCACTTGAAACTGCACTGAAACTGCACTTGTAGTGCAAAGAGGATTTGCCCTTAGGAAATAACCCCCATTTTCACAGAAAACAGCAATTACATCACCACAAAAGTGTTGTAGCGTTGAGACAATAATCCACACATTCTTGATTAACAATCTTTTTAATACCTGCACAATCACATGTGCATTTAGAACAGGTTTTTAAAACAAACCAACATGTTTGTTATATAACAATTTTTGGGGTGGCATTATCAAAAATAGAAATGTCCATTTAAGATAAAACAGGCCTGTGTAAAACCAACAAGAAAGACAAAAATCTTGAACGTACAAAGTTCACATATGGTAAAACTTGAACGCAATATCAGACATGAGTATTTAGGAACTGTGTTTGATATTGCGTTCAGATGGGGTGAAGTCACCCCTTGAAAAGCCAAATTTGGAAGATGCACACCAATTTACGAATGTCAACATGTGCTAGCTGCCATCACGGGGGATCAAGGGACGTGTTTTGGGGGAGATTTGCGTCCATTGATCTCCCGTGATGGCAGATAGCACATGTTGCCACACTGTGTGCATCCTCCAACTTTGGCTTTTCTAAACATCGCTAAAACATTTTTAAGATTGTAGCACACAAAAAAACAAAGTGATTTTGCGGGGTTTTAAATTCGCCCCAAAACATCAATGATGTTATTATTTTTTTGAATAACATCATTGATTTTTTTCTTGAGGTTTTCCAATTCCAAATTAAACCCCATGATCTCCCCGATCAGGATCTGGGCACTTTCTGATGTGAAAGGATCTGGATCCACAACATCACGATCACCTAAAAAAAGAGAGAAACCAAACAAAAACAGGTATCAAAAATCTGCCGGCATCCATCTCTTACCTGAGTCTGTGGTCACAGACACTCACCTGTTGTGGTGTCATTTTCCACCATGTCTTCTTCCTCCTCCTGCTCAGCTTGGGTTGGGGGTATTTCCCCTTCTTCCAGAGGTGGGGGGTCTGTGGTCTCCTCGGATGAGGGGTGTCCTCCGAGTCTTTTCTCCCCTATGTAAAACAAAAATGGTATAATTAGCACACAGATATTTGATGGCCGAAATCTAAAGATGAAACATTGCTTGGAAGTGGGGTACAATTGTCTATTTGGGCAGTGTTCCAAGATGTAGCATTTTTATTGTCCTTTGTCAAGCTTCAATACTTTACCTGTCTTGTACAAGCTTCACAGATGGAGACACCCCTATAGTATACACTGGAGCACCTGTGTGGCCCCCTAACAAAAAGGGTGTTCTTGTGTCCCACACTAGTGCTCCAGCGTCCAGATGTCTAAACAGCTGCTGAGTGTCCTCTCCTTACACAAAATCTAGTTTGCATTTCATTCTAGTAACAAACCCATCTACACAACCAAATATTTTTCATACAAGTAGGCCCTAAAAAATGTTGGCAAATGCATATGGCCTAAACAATGGTGTTTTATAGGCCGAAAGAAAAATGTTTGATACGAACGAATAATGGGCCCATGAACATTAAATTTGCCATTTTAAACTGTACAACACTTAAGAAAAGCACATGGAGCAGCACGAACGTAATACAGACAAAAAGAATAGGAACACAGCACAACTATTTACTTTTTTGCAGCACTCTCCGGATCTTTCTGTACTGCTCGGGCTCTCTTAAATTCAGGTCCGACCACCGCTTCCTGAGCTGATCTTTCGATCGTCGTACCCCCAAATGCCGGTGCAGACTTTTGACCACTTTCGCCATGATCTTGGCCTTTCTGATATTGGGGTTGGGGTAAGGTCCATACTTCCCGTCATAGTCGGCCTTCTTCAGGATGTCCACCATCTCCAACATCTCACCAAAGGACATATTTGTGGCCTTAAATCTCCTTCTGGATCGGGACGTTTCTGGATCCGGGCTTTCCTCCTCCTCGTTGCTATAATTAGCACGCACCTGCTCTGACTCCGCCATGTGCTCTTCACCCACTGCGCCAAACGAAAAGGGGCGGGGAATAGACTAGAAAGAACGTCAGGGGCGGGCGGAGTTACACGCATGCGCAGTGTGTATAAAGCGTAACACGCGTGCGTTCTGTGAGTGGAGGATGGAGCATTGGAGGCGCCGATCGTAATAACGAAGGTAAGAGACAAACTTGGGCCTATACTGCTTCTAGATTGAGGCCTATATTGTAACAATATTAGGAGAGTTTTAGCTGACATTAGGGTTTGTCTTGTGTTGTGTCTTGCAGTTAAAATATCTTGAATGATACAGACTTCATGGCAATATTCATTGACATGTTCAGGGAGCTGCCTTGTCTGTGGGAGATAAACCACTCACATTATAGGAACCAAACAAAGAGAAAGGCAGCGCTGAATCAATTGTTGGAAATTGTGAAGCAGGTGATCCCCACGGCAGACATCACATATTTGAAGATCCTAATTGGTGGCCTGAGGAGCACATACGTAAGGGAGTGCAAGAAAGTCCAGAATTCGCAGAGATCCGGAGCAGCAGATGACATCTATGTCCCCAGGATGTGGTACTATGACAGGCTGCATTTTCTGGCAGGCCAGACTGAACCCAGGTCATCACTCTCCAGTCTTCCTTCCATGCTTCCTTCCCCCCCAGCTGAGGCTTCTGACGCTCAACCTGGACCTTCCAGGCAGAAACATGTGGAGGAGCCCAGATTGAGCCAGGTATAGCATTCCTCTAAATATTTCAGGTTGTCCAATCAATGATGTTAACTAGATGTTAGTTTGGAGTACTAATTTATGATTGTGATTGATGATGCAAAACATTAAACCATGTCCCTTTTTCATACACAGGGAACTCTCAGCCAGGAGGTGGCCGGGCCGAGCAGGCTGCCTGATATCCAGGTCCCTCCCCTACACCCGCAAAGAGAAAGTGGCAGGAAGAGGAGTACCCTAGAGGAGGCTGCCATAGGCCTCTTTTGGAAGGCTGCAGAGGCCCTGGGAGCACCACACACTGTGGAGGAGGACTTTGCTGCCATAATTGCCTGTAAAATGCAGCGGATGGAGGAGGGCCAACAACTCATGTGTGAGTCCTTAATGTTGGAAGCTCTCAATAAGGGGTTGAGGGCCCAAATAACATCTGATACCCACCTTTGTGACCTCACACAAGGTCCTCCTCCTCCTCCTCCTTCTCCTCCAGGTCCTACTAGTCCTCCTCCTCCTCCAGGTCCTACTCCTCCTCCTGCCACATCTCCAACAGCAGAGCCACAGCCAGGAAGGCAGCATGGAAGGAAGACCAGAAAGTGATGGCCATGGGTTCAGTCTGGTCGGCCAAAAGATGCAGCCTCTTGTGGTACCACAGCCTGGGGACACAGATGTAATCTGCTGCTTTCCGGATCTCTGGGACTTCTGGACCAGACTGCACTCCCTTACATATGGATCCTCAGGCCACCAATTTTGATGTTCAAGAATTGATGTCTGCCCTGGGGGTCCAAGGCTTCGCTAATTTCTCCTGTTTATCCAGCGTTGCCTCCCTCTTTGTTTGGTTCTGATCCCTTAATAAAGGATTTTTGGTTTCAATTATACTTGCCTATGTGTGTTTTCCTTCTAAAAGGACAGTTTGTTTGTGAGGATTCAGGTACATTTCAAAAATACAATGTGAAATTAACAAGGGACACCAACACCAAACAATCTCCTTGAGATTAAATAATACAAGATAATAATGGGGTTGTGGTAACTTGACACACAAAACACACACAAAAATATTCTGGAGTAAAACTAAAAAAAAAATAAAACAAAGATCAGCCTTTGAAAAAATACAAACCTGAAATAAAAAATAAATCTGCCTTTAAAAAAAAAAAAAAAAACACAACACAAACATATTTTTGTCAGATGTGACAAATCAAAATATATTAAGGGAATCCCGATAAATAATAAAGAAAGAAGTTTGTGAGAAGTGTGTGTGAATATGAGCAGCAAAACTACTTAATTCTTCTCACATTATAAAAAAGAAGAGAGTGCGCTGTATTAAACCATTTTTTACATTGCACCGTGACGAAAGTGCTGTATCCATTGCGAATGCTAAGTTTACCAGACCGAGCTGTTCTGTGTCGGAATTTCTTCTGAGCATGCGTGGCACTTTGTGCGTCGGAACAGGCCACACACGGTCGGAATTGACGCGATCGGATTTTGTTGTCGGAAAATATTATAGCCTGCTCTCAAACTTTGTGTGTCGGAAAATCCGACGGAAAAGGTCCGATGGAGCCCACACACGGTCGGAATTTCCGACAACACGATCCGATCGGACATTTTCCATCGGAAAATCCGACCGTGTGTACGGGGCATTAGGCAAGACACAGGTTATGCAATTTTCTTTACTGCAACCCGTGGTTGCAGGAACAAAAAACAGTCAGTGTTGATGGGGGAATACCTCCCACGGAGCTATTGTGATCTCCCAGCAAGGGGGAAACCATCCCTGCCAGGAGAGCACAATTATAACTGCTAGCAGCTATAGCCGCTGGCTGAAAAATCATTTGCTAGAAATCTGACATGCTAGTTGTACCCACGTTGATCGATGGATTGACTGGGGTACAGTCAGCCTGCCCATAGATGGATCGAATCTCAGCCGGTCCCTGCTGAACTGGGGACAAGATTTGATCCATCTATGGCTGGCTTAAATTTAACAAACCAGTACTCTATTTAGTTACAGTACATAAAATAAAAATTATTACACAAAGACATTACTAAACAGGCTCTAATATAGTTTCAAATACAAACCGTAAGAAAGGAAAAACATATCACAAACAGGCATGTATTTATTAACCACTTTCTGTCCCGCGTATTGTCATATGACGTCCGCAAGGTGGCTCTCTCATCCCGGGTGGGCATCATATGACGTCCTTGGCTTCCCACCTGCATAGGGGGCTCGTGCGCCCGCCGCATCATCAAGGAGCCAATGCGCGTGCCCGGCGGCCCGTGATGTCCGCCGGGCACACGCGATCGCTCTTGACAGAGCAGGAACATGGATCTGTGTGTGTAAACACACAGATCCACAGCCTGTCAGGGGAGAGGAGACTGTGTGTTCCTAGTATATAGGAACACCGATCGGTCTCCACCCCTAGTCAGTCCCATCCCTGGCCCCCACAGTAAGGACACACAGTCAGGGTAACACATTTAACCCCTTGATAGCCCCTAATGTTAACCTTTTCCCTGCCAGTGATATTTACACAGTAATCAATGATCGCTGTAATAATGTCAATGATTTCAAAAAAGTGTCAAAAGTGTCCGATCTGTCCAATGTCGCAGTCAGGATAAAAATCGCAGATCACTGCCATTACTAGTAAAAAAAAATATATAATAATGAAAATGCCATAAATCAATAACCTATTTTGTAGACGCTATAATTTTGTGCAAACCAATCAATATATGCTTATTGCAATTTTTTTTACCAAAAATATGTAGAAGAATATATATCGGCCTAAACTGAGGAAGAAATGTAAAAATAAAGCTACTATGTAACTATGTAAATTTGGGATATTTATTATAGCGAATAGTAAAAAATATTGTGTTTTTTTCAAAACTGATGCTCTTTTTTTGTTTATAGCGCAAAAAATAAAAACCGCAGAAATGATCAAATACCACCAAATGAAAGCTCTATTTGTGTGGAAAAAATGATGAAAATTTTATTTGGGTACAGTGTTGCATGACCGCGCAATTGTCATTCAAAATGTTACCGTGCTGAAAGCTGAAAATTGGCCTGGGCGGGAAAGGGGTGAAAGTGCCCTCTATTGAAGTGGTTGATTACAAAAAACTGTCCATGAGGGTCCCATTCTGGTGATCTCAGGATCTCTTCCTGTTCCTCTCCAGTGTGTGCACTGAAATAGGCCTTCCTTCCATTAGCTTGCATGGAGTGGCTCTGATTGGCAGGCATATCTATTTCCTTTATTCAAATCTTACTCATCCTTTTTAGGATTGGTTAATCCAGTAAAAGTACCAAAAATATGTACAAAACAGTTATTGGGGCACCATCATCCAAGGACATTAGATGAAAGTATATTTGGGAGAGGAGAAAATTACTCTCAGTACCCCCAAACAAAGTAATTTCACGACAACAACAATTTTGTGTTTAAAAGTTTTTTACAGAACATTTTATTATCACATAACAAATCAAAATACATATGGACAACTGTGTGTTTCCAAAAGATATACTCCCATATACTAGCAACAATTATTCCTATGTGGGTAGTTCAAAACAGATATCAAAAGTAGCTTAAGTCACATATGTTGTAACAATCTTAAACAGAAAAAATACAGGTACATGCATGGGAGATAAGGATGCATTTGATGCATCTTAACATGTTTCATAACCCTAAGCTGTTACCTCAGGAGAAGTAGGAGTCATAGGGTCTAAAAAAGAAAAAAAAAATGCAAATGACAAAGAACATACATATGTATAGGTACAAGCAATTCAATATGTCAAACAAGAAAAAGGGGGAAGAAGGATATCGGACTGTGCAAGCCAAAAAGAGGAGCATATACTCATTTATTAAAAAATTACATATTTTATTTAAGTATCAAACATTTAAAAACATTGATGGCAACGTATCCATCTTTCTCATAAAACACAAGAATTGTATGAAGCAGTATCCTGCATTGTGGTTTTGTAGCAAGAGAATGAGTACTAGTGTAGTGGGTCCTCACGTGTCAACGCGTTTCGCCAATTATGCTTCATCAGGGCTTATGAAGACCACACAGTACTCATCTATGAAAAAAAGCAATATCATTTACAACCATTTATATAGGTACATATACCAATCATTATAATATTTACATACATACATTTTTATCTATGTCAGACATGTGGAACCCACCTCAGAAAGCACACCCACACACCTGCACACAAACTCCCTGGGTGGGCGCTGGAACAATAAGGAGACTTCAACTAGAGAGAGGTCACCCTGGAACATTTACAGGGTGATATTAACTATACATTTGGTAATTCACACTCTCTATTTTTAGATATGTAAATCTAGTGGATAGGACGCTTACTGTATAACAACTCTCCCAAGCTTAATTAACTGGGATCCAGAACAGTCCAACCAAATCAAGGAGTGTATGAATCAGCATAAAAAGCTGAGTATTGTGCAGGAAATGGTATATTCCAAATGCACACTTATGCATTCAAGACAAAAACACAGGAATATATATAGCACTTGTGTCAAGTCTCTCACTTACCAGACCGGAGAGTCCACTTGGGCAGAGGGTAGGCTCCCTCACGTATCTGACTCGCGGCCCCTGGTAGAGCAGACAGGAGGCCCACGAGTGCGGAGTGGTATGAGAGCCTGTGCAGGAGTCCGTGTTCCGGAGGTTAGCAGTCTTCAAACAGCAGATGATAGTCAGCGGCACAGACAACAGATGCTGAGCAGGAGCTGGAGACAGGTTAGTGCACAAGCTGGGTTTGGCAACAGGCGGGCAGCAGAGGTACAGAAGGAGCAGGCAGAAGCGAAGTCAAAACAGGCCGGGGTCAAATGCAGGCGGAAGTCAGGAGAGTCCAAAAGGCAAGCCGGGTCGTCAACAGATCAGGAACACAGGAATCACAGGAACTAGGAACAGGAAACAGGAAACAGGAACTAGGCACAGAGCTGTTGATCAGGCAGCACTGATCAGAGGGAGAAGCAAGCCTAAATAGGCTGATCGGCACCAAACGCTGCGTTCGTGCATGCACCATTATGCACAGGCGTCCGCGCACCCGCACGCGCCCAAGCGCGCCCCCGGACAGCGGCATGCACACCAGCGCCACCAGATGAACGCATAGCAGCGCCCATAGGCATACACACCCGTGCACCACCGCGTCCACCACGGCCAGCCGGCATGCCAACACCAGTGCCCATAGAAGTAGGCGCCCGAGCACCCGCAGGAAATCGTGCACCAACGAGCCCCGGCGCGCGACGACGCCCAATCAGGTAAGCTCTCTGACAACTTGGTTGAGGCTTGTATTAATCAAGATTATATTATATTTACTCTGTTTGGTTCAGTTTACCCTTAAATCTGTATATCTCCCCCCATGTGTAGCAGATTAGAGAGATAGCCTTGCATTGATGGTAAAAGGATCCTGGCTTTTCCTACAGGAAAAAAAAAAAATATATATATATATTTATATATCAGGATCTATCATATAATACATAAGTAGTATCACTTCACTATTAAACATGCTTATAACTCACTAGTGAGAGTCCCAAGATGCTTTCAGGTCCCTCAAGGTGGTGGTATTGACCAATTCAATATGTCTTTGAATATACACTATTGAGCATCGGGCAAATGATCACAAGACCAGGTCAATGGAACTCACCCAAACGTGAGGACCAAAACACCCACTCCAGAATAGTGCCCAAATCACTAGGAAACCCCTCCCCGTGGCAGGTACGGGTGCACCAGAGGACTGTTCTAATGTGGCTAAAAAATTCATACCAGAAAAACAGAAAATATATAGAGAGGATCCCAATGATAGAAATATACAGACCCCAATAATAGGGTAAGTATTCATTATGAATATGAATAAGATTCCCACTTTTCCTGAAGAAGTGGCCTAGGGCCATGAAACATGTTGCGAGACATTAAATGTGACATTATCTCCCATGCATGTACCTGTATCTTTTCTGTTTAAGATTGTTACAACACATGTGTCATGAGCTACTTTTGATATCTGTTTTGTACTACCCACATGAGAGTAATTGTTACTAGTATATGGAAGTATATTTTTGGGAGACACAGTTGTGCATGGTCACAAGTATTTTAATTTATTATGTGACCATAAAATGTTCTGTAAAAAAAATTTTAAACACAAAATTGTTGTTGTCGTTAAGTTACTTTGTTTGGGGGTACTGAGAAAGTCTTTTTTTCCTCACACAAATATACTTTTATCTTTTTAGGATTGGATTTTTCCCAATCTCTTGTAGTTGATATAGCTCCACTCCATTAATGCAAATCCTTAGCGCAACCTTTTTAGGAGGAAACATTAAAGCATTGCATATTCCTATTCCATTGCATATATCTATATGAACCTATGTGTGTGATTGTATGTCAGTATTACATTGTATATCCCTGTATGTTGCGGTCATTCAGGTGCTTATCTAACCATTTCTTGAAACCATTGATGCTCCCCGCTGAGACCACCACCTGTGGAAGGGAATTGCACATCCTTGCTGCTCTTACAGTAAAGAACCCTCTACGTAGTTTGAGGTTAAACCTCTTTTCTTCTAATTTTAATGAGTGGCCACGAGTCTTGTTAAACTCCCTTCTGCAAAAAAGTTTTATACCTATTGTGGGGTTACCAGTATGGTATTTGTATATTGAAATCATATCCCCTCTCAAGCGTCTCTTCTCCAGAGAGAATAAGTTCAGTGCCCGCAACCTTTCTTCATAACCAATATCCTCCAGGCCTTTATTAGCTTTGTTGCCCTTCTTTGTACTCGCTCCATTTCCAGTACATCCTTCCTGAGGACTGGTGCCCAGAACTGGACAGCATACTCTAGGTGTAACCGGACCAGAGTCTTGTAGAGCGGGAGAATTATAATTTTATCGCTGGAGTTATTCCCCTTTTTAATGCATGCCAATATTTTGTTTGCTTTGTTAGCAGCAGCTTGGCACTGCATGCCATCTACTAGGACCCCCAGGTCCTTTTCCATCCTAGATAGAAGTGGATATATGGAAAGAGATTTGTGACCCAATGTTCAGGTAAACTAACCTGGGCACAAATCGTCTGAAAGAAAACTCACCCTCGGGTCCTGACAGTGGTCACCAAGGTGGAAGCAACATTAGGGTCTCAACCATGGCACTACCTGCACAGAGTTTGGATGTTCTCCCTGTGCCTTTGGGGGTTTCCTTTGGGCACACTGGTTTCCTCTCTCACTCCAAAGACATGACTAATTGGATCCTATCTAAATTGGCCCTAGTGTGTGTATGTATGAATGTGAATTAGGGACCTTAGATTGTAAGCTCCTTGAGAGCAGGGAGTGATGAGAATGTACAATATATATGTAAAGTGCTGGGTAAATTCATGATGCTATATAAGTACCTGTAATAAAAAAAAGTGGTTCAATCTGCAATATACAGTACATTTAATGACAGTAGTACATATTATTTAGTAATATCACACCGAACTGCGTTTACACCACAATGTACAGTATAAGTACGGTGGCTTAAATTATATTTACAATTCCACATAAAAGCATATTTACAATACAATGTACATTACGAGAATGGAATTAGTTTACCTCTCAGCTTCAGGTCTGGTCATACTGAAAACATCTGTGTCTCAGTAAAGTGAAAGCACAACTTGGTAATAATTCATTATATCTCTCTCCTCTCTGTACAGTAGCTAAAATAATGTTCCCTAATTGGTCACTACCCCTAGCAAATGTATAGGGGGTGCTGCCTGATTGGAGGATTCAAAGAAAGCTGCTGTTTACAACCCATGTGAGATGTGATAATGAAAATAATGGCCACATCTTTGAAGTAGAAAAATATTTACAGTAACACCAGTTGGGAAGCTAGGAGTGGTAACATGGAGTAACACACTCAATGGTTTAAATATATTCCCATCTAACTAAAATATATTCCTAATTACAATATTATTTACATCTGTTAATGGAGACTACATAAACTCATATGTAACACCTTCCATGCAGTATGCAAAGGAAAACAGGGCCTGGATCAGGAGTGGCACACCATAAGGCTTTCTACCAATTGCATTTTTATCTTTAGCCTAGGGACATTCTTGGCTGCTATGACCTTGATACCCATGTGGCCTTCTCAGTCTGACAACATCAGATGGCCCAAAACTGCAATAAAAATACATGAACGGATATATAACAGCTGGCAAGTTCTTTAGTAAGAAGGGCAATCCCTGTAAATGACCTAAGCCCAATGGCTGACTTAAAGCTGAATTCCAACCAAACAGCTAAATACACAGATGAAATTACACATGCATGTTTTATCACCTCTAACGCAGTGAGGTGGGGCTAGCAAAACTGGTCAGGTATGTATTCGCTTGATGACCCCCCTGTCCCCCTCTTTCACCCTACAAAGACTTTATGAGCATGAAAGCTGTCTCCTTACAAGGACCACAGCCTCCAGGACTGTAAAGATCTTACATTGCAATGAAAAGTACTGATTGGTACGTTTCCAAACTTTGGCTGACTTTTTGCTTACAAAGTGCATATGTGGTGCTTTGATGTTGGAATCAAGCAACAGTGAGGAACAATTAATTTGGTATGATCTTCTACTTTATTGGTGACATACCACTATCATTCTGGGACTATTATAACACTCTTTGTATATACTGTTTGTCAAGCACTAAGCAGCAGACCACCCTTCCGAGCTGATTCTGCTGTCCAAAGAAACAAAGCAATTCTTGCATCCTTGCTGCTAGGGGTGACACTTTGCATGTTTTCCAAACATTTTTTTTTTTTTTTTCTCAAACAAAAAGTTTTATTGAAATTGAATAAGTGTATACAGTTCCAGAGCTCATACAGCAATTCACATGGCAGAAGTCACATCTTACATTTGTATTAGGATAAAGAACGAAAAAAAAATAAATAAAAGAAAAAAGAAAAGTACAGAAAAAGGGGGTACATACTCCATTACATCGGATGAAGAGAAAACAAAGAGGAGAAAGGAGAAAACATAACCTCTCATCAGAAAAATCCTTCTGTGAGCTATCCACACTCCTCCAATGGATCATTTGCTTATCACCTCTTAGCATACTGGCTAATTATATAGTGCATAACATATATCCCATAAGAATTAAAGCTAATAAGGTCCACCTTTAGAATAAGCGATCATATATAAAATCTATTGGCGCTAGACCTGGTGTGTCCAACCATGGAGCCCATAGTTTCTCATATTTTTGTGTCGCTCCCCTATGCTGGTAAATAATTTTTTCCATACGGATTGTGGCCCCCATTTGTGTAATCCATTCTTGTACCGTGGGAGGACAAGTGGACCTCCAGTGCCTGAGGATAAGTAGGCGGGCCTGAAACAAAGCTCTTCTGATAGCCTGTCTAAGGATATCCTCAGTCAGTAGATCATCCACAATCCCCAGCAGGCATGGTTTGGGATCCAAAGGTATCACCATTTGGAAAACTCTATTAATGGTGTTAATGACCTCGTTCCAATAGAGGTGCAATTTTGGGCATCTCCACAGGAGGTGTATGAGATCTCCATGGTCTCTGGAGCATCTGGTGCAGGTGGGATCAGTGCCCAAACCCATACGGGCCATTCTAGCCGGTGTGTAGTGCACTCTGGAAATAATATAGAGCTGTGAGAGCTTTTGAGCAGCGTTTAATGAACACGTGGAGACCGCCATCAAGGCTTCCTCCCACTGTTCCTCCTCAAAGGAGCCAACATCCTGTTCCCAGTGGGACATGACCCTCAGAGGCGCGTCCCCTAGGAAAAGGTTCAGAAGCATGGTATAGCAGTCAGATATAAAACCTCTATAAGTAGTTATGGCAAGTAGGTGGTTGAAAATAGGAGTGGGTTGCAGGTTCCAAATATCGGGGCCCCTTTGTGCATCTATTGCATGTTTAAGTTGTCTGTAATAGAAGAGCATAGAGCCCGGCAATTGATAGGCCTCCCTGAGCTCCGAGAAGGGTCTCAATTTACCGTCCCTAAGTATGTGTACCATATGGGACACCCCGTACTGTTGCCATTTGGGTCCATAGGGTATTTTAGCTATTTCTAAATAGTGATTGTTTTCCCAGATGGGGCTATATCTGGTGAAGCCCTCCACCCCCTGCAGCATCCTGACCTTGTTCCAGATTTTCTGCATAAGTGCATAAGTTGGGAAAAGCTTATTAGATTTGTTATATTGTAAGGCCTCTAATTCATCCACTACCTCTCTCCTGGAAGTGAACCGGAGTATGTGGGCCGAAGGGTCTCTCAGGTTCATCTCCAGGCCCTCCCCAGGACCTATGGCTCTAGCAATGTGCTGTAGCTGGGAAGCCAAGTAATACACCCAGGGGTTAGGCAGCGCCAACCCTCCATTGTCTTTAGGACGTTGTAGCTGCTCTAGTTTAATTCTAGGAGGCTTTGAAAGCCATATAAATGAACGGAAGAGGGAGTTGATGATTCTAAACTTTTTCAGAGTAATAACCATTGGAGAATTGTGGAGCACATATAGTAGTTGTGGCATAAGAATCATCTTTATTAAGTTTATTCTGCCTACTTGGGACAGCTTTAATTTACTCCACACTTTGACCCGATCACGACATCTATTGATCAATGGGGTTAGATTAAGATTCACATAGTCTAATATATGGGCTGTAATTTGTATACCCAGATATTTGAAGGATGTCGAGACTGGTATGTCCTGCATATTTTGTTGGGTTGTGGGCGGGTCACGGTCCAGAAGCAGCAGAGAGGACTTGGTCCAGTTAATAACAAAACCTGAGTATTTCCCGAACTGTCCAATTACTCTCATTGCCTCTGTCAGTGAGTTGGATGTATCACCCAGTAGCAGCATGGTGTCATCTGCATACATAATTACCTTCTCCTGAATGTCTCCGTATCTAAAACCCTGTATCAAGGGATTAGCGCGTACCGTAGCCGCTAGGGGCTCAATAGCCATAGCAAACAGGAGCGGAGACAGGGGGCATCCCTGCCTCGTACCCCTGTATAGTTTAAAGGGTGATGAAATCCTTCCTCCCTCTCTAATGGCCGCTATAGGAGACGAGTAGAGTAACTGCACCCACTTAATAAAGTCTTCCCCAATTCCAAATTTTCGCATCACTGCCCATAGATAGTCCCACTCGACGCTATCAAACGCCTTGTGGGCGTCCAGTGACAGCAACGCTCTATCTCTCCTATTGTCCACCTGGGATTGGATATTGAGGAACAGTCTGCGGAGGTTTATCGCGGTCGACTTTTGGGGCATAAATCCGGACTGATCCGAGTGGATTATACTGGATATGACTTTATTCATGCGGATTGCTAATGCTTTGGCTAATATCTTTACATCAGTTTGTAAAAGAGATATAGGGCGGTATGACCCCGGGTCGAGAGGGTCTTTATTGGGTTTTAGTATCAAAACTATATTTGCTCTAGACATTGATTGAGGGAGGCTGCCACTCTGTTTCGCTGCATTAAATACCTTCAATAGACGTGGAAGTATATGCTCGCCATATTGTTTGTATACCTCGATGGGGAGTCCATCGTCACCCGGGGCCTTGGAATTGGGGAACAAACTGGTTGCCAACTGCAGTTCCTCAACAGTCAAAGGGGCGTCAAGTTCCCCCCTAGCTGCCACTTTTAAACTGGGGAGCTGAATACCGTCCAGATATTCGGTTAAGGAGTCTAGGGTATATGTTTGTTTAGACTCATAGAGGGAGGAATAAAATTCCACCAATTCTGCTAAGATTTGGTCCGGGGCATTGGTTAGCCCACCAAGGTGTGTACGTAGGGCCCCAATTGAGGGGGAAGTTTGATGGGCATGGGCAATGGTTGCTAACAGGCGTCCAGTGTGCTCTCCCTCCTCGTAATATGCTGCTTTATGAAAAAATCTCTTTCTCTCTGCTGTAGATGCCATGATTTTATACAACGCATCTTGCGCAGAGAGCCACGCCTCTTTGTTACTTTGGGTTGGATCTGTGATAAATTTGCTCTCCAGTTCTTTTGCCATGTTTTCAATTCCCTCCCTCTGAGCATGTGTCTTTCTCTTAACAGCTTGAATTTCAGTTATAAATAGGCCTCTCAGGACAGCCTTAAAGGCTTCCCAATTCAGAAGCCATTGTCCGTCGGCCTCATGTAGGCGCCAAAAATCTATTATATGAGATTCTATCTGCTCATGGGAAGGGAAGAGACTCAGCCAAAAAGCGTTCATTTTCCATGGGGCTTTTGCCATCGTGGAAGGGGGGCGCACCTCTAAAGTTGCTAACAATGGGGAGTGATCCGATACGCTCCTAAGAGCATAAGTCACCTCAGAGATGTGTCGTTCAGCTGCACTAGAGCACAGACATAAATCTATCCTTGATAGTGATGCATAACTCTTTGAGAAACAGGAAAACTGTTTTACCCCCGGATTTTTGGCTCTCCATGGGTCCCTCCATCCCACCTCCTCAATAAATTTCCTTAGAGCCGTGCGGTGCACTCCCCTCCCTCCCAACACAGGCGGGTGCTTATCTAGTACTGCGTCCGTATAGTTGTTGAAGTCCCCGAAGACATACAGTGGCGTCTCCGGATACTTCATTTGGAATGTCACCAGGGACCTCAACACCTGATTGTTGTACGGCGGGGGTACATATACAAATGCCAGTATACATTTAAAGGAAAACAATTTACAACATAAAAATACATATCTCCCCTCATCATCCAACTCAGATTCTAACTCCACAAAATCTATGGAGCCAGGTACCAGTACACTCACACCCCGAGAATATGAGGTGTGAGTGGAGTGATACGCCTTACCCACCCATCTAAAATTAATGCATGACAGAGAATCAGCAGTAAGGTGGGTCTCTTGTAAAGCACATATAGCCGGGAGACGTTTTCTCAATAAGGATGATACCATCGTCCGCTTTAGGGGGTCCTGCAGACCCCGAATATTCCAAGAAAGGACAGTTACTGTTGTCATTTTTGGGTGTCTAGTTGGAAAATAACAGGGTAAGACAATATAGAGCCCCCCTGATTCCCACCCATGGGGGGGGAGGACCATCACGCAGTACCCAGCAGGGGCCAAGAAGTGACGAAACTGCCAATGCAAGAAGAAGAAAGTTACCGCTCTATCCAAGGACCGTAATACCTCAATTGCTCTGGAACAAACTTGTGTGTAGAAGTATCGTAAAACGCACAACGGTGCATAAATCGAACTAAAGTGCCTCTTCTGACATGGATTATCCATCAATATGCACTTGTCGTATTGAAAGGCAACTTTTTTTTGTAATCCACGACACCGGTGTGTCAACTGATATACCAAAACTGTGTGGGACAACCGGTCCCTCCAAACAACAGTGACATATTTTCTGGTACTTGCTAGGAAGTACATTGCCATGATCCATCTTGTCATCGAACTCGCATTTTTGTAGAGAATGAATCAATATATGTTTCCGGCACAACCCTTCTCCGAGGGGAAAAGAAAAGGATAGATCCCTGGGCCTTTGTTAGGGACATCAATCTATCTCCGCTTCTGGTCTCCTATCCTGACGAAGCTCATTTTCATTAGCGTCTAGCCAATCCGCAGCCTCCGCCGGGTGTTCAAAGAAATGTGCTCTGCCCCTCAATGTAACTCTGAGTTTTGCAGGATATAGCATTGCATAAGAGGCTTGTACTCTCTGCAGGCGTTTTTTAATTTCCGAGAACCGCGCGCGGTTCTTCTGGACTGCAGCTGAGAAATCTGGGTAGAATGAAATCCGCGTGCCATTGTACTGGACATTCCTCTTTTCTCTGGCTAGTTTCAGGATAATTTCCCTGTCTCTATAATTCAGGAGACGGGCCAGTATTGGGCGGGGGGGGTTTCCTGGCGGGAGAGGTCTGGCAGGTATTCTGTGAGCTCTTTCCACCGCATACAAGTGAGTGAAAGCCTCCTTACCAAATATTTCAGCCATCCATTGTTCTATGAATTGCGTGGGGTCACGGCCCTCCACCTTTTCCGGTAAGCCGACTATGCGCACGTTATTGCGCCTGAGGCGATTTTCAAAATCCTCAGCGCGGGTATCTGTAGCTCTTGCTAGACGTGTGGTGGATTGGGAGTCTCTAATCAGTGTAGGAAGTTTATCTTCAAGCTCACTTATTCTGCTTTCTGCAGCAGTGGTACGCTCTCGAATTTTCTGAATATCTTGTCTGATGAGACTAACCTCCTCCTTGAGGCCCCCAAATCGTACTTGTAGATTGTTTACAGAGGCTGTACATTTGTTAACTGCTTTTAAAATGTCTGCCAGTGTGGGCTGTGTACCCCCCTCCTCCTCCTCATGTTCTTCAGGCTCATCAGTTATAGCCTCACCGTCCTCTCCCTGTATCAACATGGCCCCTGCTCCCTGTGCTTCCATACATTCCTCCTCCTCAGTGCCATTAAAGTCAGGGCATTCATTTAGTGACTGTGCTGCATCTAGGCCTGGTTTTTCAGACAGTTTTTGAGCATAGTACCTCATGTCTTTAGGGTGATCAGCGGAGCCATCCTTAGAGCCTTTCAGCTGCTTGTGCTGTCCCTCCTTCAGCTTGTCACGTTTCTGTGTGGACGGCGGAGCGGCGCCATGTTGAGGATCCATCCTGGAACCTTCTCCTCTCTGTCCACGGGTCATCATGCCCTTCTGGTACACCGGAGCGGGCGCGGAATGTGCAGGGGGTTCTCCCCGTTCGATCAAGCCGAAAACGGGGGTAATAGAGTGCCGGTAACCGGATCAAATCAGGATCACTGCGGGAGCTCTGTGACTAGACGTCTGCTCACATGCCGCGCTGGCCACGCCCCCCTTTTCCAAACATTAAGATGCAGACCATCATCTCATGCGGGTTCTTCTATACATAGGTGTGAAGAAATATCTTCAGCACACCAAGGATTCCTCAAAAGGGTCCAAAGCATTAATTTCAAGGTCACATGGTACACACTAATGCTTTGGTTTGTGACAGCAGCAAAGAATGATACCCCCTGTCTTGTTCAGTGGGCAGTACTGCTGTTTCACATCCCGTTCTAGTAATTGGGGCTGTGCTATGATCATCCTGCAACCACTTGCAATGCACATTGTTGTGATGTGGTGGTGCAGGCTTTTCAGGGTCAAAATGTATGGTGAAGAGCTAACCTATCACCTCTCAGCCACCTCCCTTTTTTAGATGGGCGGCAAGGTCTGCTTTCTATGTGCCCTTAAAGTAATGCAATGAGCAAGAGATAAGTTAGTCCAGCCATGCTATTTAAGTCCTAAAGGGATAAGATGCTGCTCCCCAAATAGGATCATTCTTTGCCCTTTCAATGTTAATTAGTTTTAAAACTGATGAATATTGAAACATTACATTTATATACAGTACAGCCATTTTTAATAAATGAATATATATGGGGGAGGAAATAGATTCTTCATTTTTGAGTTGCATGACAATAGATCTAAATTACTTATTGTTTTGAAACTTCATTCAGGTATTTGGTTTGGTTTGGTTTGCTTATCTCTAACAGGGACAGTCATAAAACTAAACTATAGCTATCCATTAATTGAACAAAGCCGTATGGATTATTACAGACATCTAATTTTATTCTGAATTTGAAAAAAAAAATCTTCCAGAGGTTCAGTAAGTTTTGTTACTGTTCACTTTTTTCTTTGGCATTTCCTTTTAAATCTCAGAAAACCCTTTTCTTCTCCTATTTCAATTATTGCTTCTGATTGCTTTCTATCTGAATTCCATCACAAGTATATTCCTTCACAGAATTTAATATGTCCTTTTACTCAGCCTCTATAGTCGGCAATACCCATTTTCATTTGCTTTAACTATCTTTTTCAAAGTACTGTCAAATTAAAGTTTCCGAATACTTTACTTCAGCAGTGTTTGTCTTTTAAAACTGACCTTGAGTAATAGCACTGATTACATTGAGACTACTTAAAATATATATTTTGTGTATTTTTAAAATTGTATTTATTATGGTGTATTTCATTTCTGACAATTTTGTTTATTATATGCATCATTAAAGTCACTTTATGGCATATTACAGTAACCCTTCAATATACTTTGTACAAATGATAAGGAATTGAGAAAGGAGTAGAGGGGGAAAAGGAATATGAAAGGGGAAAAGATATGAAAAGGAGAAAGAAAAAAAAAGGAAAAGGGATAAGTGGAAGGAAGAGAAAAAATAAAAAGGAGGGAAAAGGCAAAGGGAGAGAAGAAAGGAAAATAATAGAAAAGGGAAAGGGAGAGTTGTAAAGAAAGGAAAAGGAGGTAGAGGAAACAAAATAAAGGGAAATGAAAAGTTAGAGGGGGAAGGCACAGAAAAGAAAATGCGCAAAGGAAATAACAGGGAGATTAAAAGGGAGACAGCAAAGGAAAGGAAAGAAATTAGAAAGGAAAAGGCAAAATGAAAATGAAACAAATAGAAAAGCACAAAGTAGAGAGGAAATGAAAGAATAGGGAAAAAGAAAGGGAGAGAGGAATGGAGGGAAGGGGAAAAAAAACATGAAAGTAAAAGGGCTAAAGAATTAAAAGGGAAGGGAAGAGACAGAAAAAAAAAAATAAAAAAATGAAAAGTAAGCGGGTAAAGGAGAGGAAAATAAAAAGGAAATGGGGAAGATGAAAGGAAAGGAAGAAGAAAAGGGAAAGGGTAATGGGGGAAGGAAAATAATAGGGTTAGCAGAAGGGGAAAGCTGAAGCAAATAAAATAAAAAAAAAATAATAAGAAAAGGGACAGACAAAACCTAAAAAGAAATGTATAGATGGGAAACATATGTTAAAACATAAAGTGTGTAAATACCATTTTAAATAACAGGTCTGTAAATACATACAGAATATAACATAAATGCAGAATATAAAACTATCACTTTGATAGAAACTTAGTGGGTAAGATATACATTCATATGATAACAAACAAAAAATATATATCATACACAAAAAAGTAATCTTTAATTTTGTATGGAGTACAAATTTTTGTCAGCTTTGTGTCATTAGAAAGATTAGTCTTTACTTTTTGCCTCGTAGTATTAACAGGAAGTAAAAGAATATCTTTCCAATATAAGGACAATCCCCTCTTGAACAGCTGTCTTGGGATCAATGTTTCCATTGAAAATGTCTCCTCTTTTTCTGTTGTGGTATCAACTTAAAATGTTGGATTTACCCTCACCTTTATTCCTGGTAATATTGGTGATCAGAACAATTAGATAGAATGAATCTAAAAGGGACACAGACAGCGATAAAAAACCTTTTAGGGGTACTAACCCCTCACTAATCTATCCAAATCTATAAAACGATTTGCCTTTAAATACTTGAAAAGGAAAAATTTAAGTATTGGTAAATTCACACGTTTCTCTCTTTCTGTTGAATACATCTAATTTGTTTTTTACAGTTTTTTTCTAATTTTAGTCAGGTTTTCTTCAGTTTATGTGCTAAGTTACCTAATGAAAAAGAAACATGGTATTAATCAGACTAATTGCTTCGATCTACTAAATATACTTTTCCATGGATGAACACGTCTGTCTAATTCCAGCAAGAATCACACTTCAATGCACATCAAGGGAATTTGTTATCTTCCCAGGTAGGGTTCATCTCTAACAAAAGAACTAACCCTTGGTGCTTAGAAAAAATATTTCCGATTTTTTTCTTTACTTTTATTGCTGTTAAACAGAACCTTTCACCTATACTTCACTATATGATAACATGATATAAATAACCATGTGTAGGTTCACTTTCTGTGACAAATACACATTTTACATTTGCTTTCAAACCACAAGAGGTATTTTAAAATGTAAAATCATATATAAACTTTAACACATTAAACTCTAAGTCTAGCCATTTTTGTTTAGTTTTTTGATACTGTAGAATAGTTTAGTACCCCTGTCAGGTTTAAGTTGTTGTCTATGCCCCTTTGTGGGGAAAGTCATTCTCTCTATTTGTCCTAGTGACAGCTGTCATTGTAAATGAAAATAAGGGGAAAATCTAAAATTTTAACTTTTATTAATATTCTAATAAAAACATCTGTCTAAAAGAGTACTTCTTCTCACTATATCCAATAGGATGCATATGGCAAAAGAAATCTGATGGAGGTTACCCAAATTACCAAGCAGAGGGGTTCAATGACCACAAAAAAGTCAGTACTTTAAGTGGTTCTAAAGCCTTGAGGCTTTTCACCTTAATGCATTCTTTGCATTAAGGTAAAAAAACCTTCTGTTGAAGAGGATTCCCTAGCCCCCCCCCCCCCCCCCCCTATACTTGCCTGAGCCCCATCTTGATCTGGTGATGTGTAAGAGAGCAATGGCTCTCCCAGCTCTGTCCCTCCTTACTGGGCAGATTGATAGCAGCAAAAGCCATTGGCTTCTGCTCCTGTGTCAGGCTAGGAGCAGATAACAGGTAACAGTTCAGGTGTGCTGATTATGCAAAGAGTCCAAGGAACAAGAGCACATACCATGAGCAGGTCTAAGCAGAGCAGGTCAGCTGGGGCTTGTAGTTCACTGCTGCAGATGAAGGTAGATGTTGGCTGGACCTTGTAGTTCACCGTTGCAGATGAAGGAGATTGGCTGGGCAGCCAAGTAGTAATACTGAGTCTGGTGCTACGGTAGAATCAGGCAAAGTGTAGTCTAGGCAAGCTGGGTCATACACAGGTAGATCAGAGTCCAAACGGTACCGAATCAGAAGCGAGCAAGCAGGGTCAAAACAAGCTGGGACATACACGAATATACAGAGCAGATGTCAGCTGGGTCAAGCAGTGGCACACAAAGGTAACAACTCTATCACAAGCACTGATTGTGTGCTGATACAGGTGATTTAAAGGGGAGCTGGCCAATCACTGTTGTTTCCCAGGCAAAGGCTGTGTCAGGCGAGCTTTGCTGGGTCTTAAAGGGATCCTAGTACTGACACCTGTCAATCAAATCCTATGACAAAGGAGGGAGAGACGGGGCCAAGCCCTGCTTTCAGTGTCAATAGATGCAGACAGGGTGGCTCGGGAGCAAGCTTGCATGAGTGCCTCCGTGTAGAATTTGGCTTTCTATGGGGGCACTCAGCAGTGGACAGGAGCCGAGAGTGCCGATGGGGGACTCCAAGGAGTAGGATCAAGGCTGCTCTGTGCAAAACCATTGCACAGAGCAGGTAAGTATAACATGTTTGTTATTTTAATAAAAAGATTGGAACCTTTACAATCACTTCAATAAAGCATTCTATACGTACTGAGGTTTTTAAGATACTGAACATAAATACTTAAAGTGGAAGTAAACTTCCATTACAACTTTTACCTATGGGTAAGCCTATAATAAGGCTTGCCTATAAGTAGTGTAAATATCTCCTAAACATGCACCGTTTAGGAGATATTTGTTGTACATACAGCCAGTGACATCACTGGCTCATGCGCTCTGAAGGTGCGGCCACCCATGCCGTTCCTTCAGAGCCCTGTGCAGTAACCGGGGCCTGTGCCGTAACCATGCACGTGCAAGGGAGTAATGTCATTGCGGCTTCGGCCAGTCACAAAACCAGAGTCCACAAACCCGGGAGCAAGATGGATGAAGATAGGAGCACCTGCAGCTCTGACATCTCGGCCCTGGAAGAACTTTGTTTTAAGGTAAGTTTAACATAATGTGCCAGTATGCGATGCATAGTAGCACATTATGACATTACCTTGCAGCGTAAGAAAAAAAAAGTCCAGAGGTTTACAACCGCTTTAAGAAGTCGGTAGTGAGGAAAGATGGAAACGCCACTGCTTATAAAAGCTTCTGTACTTTTAAGTCACTGACTGAGAGATTATGCAGATCTGCCATTCTTGATTTGCATGTTGGGCATCATTTAACCCGGACAACTAAAGACATTTTGTGGGGAAAGAAAGTACTTCACAGGGGGGTTGAGGGGGAGAGGGGGTGCATCTCCAGATTGAATCTGCGTATTTTAGCCTAAAATGCTTTTCTTTACACCTGTGGGGGAACTAAAAGAAAAAATGACATAAAAAAAAAAAAAAAAAAAAAAAACAGCACAGACCTGATGTTTAAAGCTTATGTTGAGGCAAAATAAAAAATAAAAATCATATTCTGTACATTTCTGAAACAGATGCACACTGTCCCTAGTTTTATTACTTTAACATTGCTGCAAGTGCTAAAAAATATCTGTGCTACTGCCAGAAATACAGTGTTTCTAGGTATGTAGTGTCAGCCCTGCTATTCATGTAGAGGTATTAACCAAATGATTATACAATCAGTAATGTGAAACTAGAAGTACTGTACAAATGCAAGATTAATTGACAATGTTAATAAAATGGTAAAGGAATATTTAACAAGCATAAGACAAAATATAACAGACGGTGCAACTATTGTAGTACAGGGCACCTTAGGGGTAGTTCCCACAAAAGCTGCTAGATGGCAGCAAAATACAGAATTGCAGTATCTAAGAGAACAGTGTATAGGAAGGAATTACTAGTGATAACAAAATGTGGGTGAACAAAAACAAAAGAGAGAGTGCAATCATCCTAGTGTATTATCTTTAAACAACAAATCCAATGCACTCATGTGACAACATTGCAGGAAGGCTTGTAACAACACTGCATCTCATTTGGATCCCATCACCTCTGGTAAGTGAAGCCAGTCCTCCTGAACCAGGTGAGAAGATGCAGCCCACTGAGTGGAGTGGCTCCTTGCATGCAGCCAGTGCCTACATGTACCTACACCACTGACGATCAGAGCCAGACCAACTACGCATGCATCTGGTTGCACGCCAAGCCGGCACAACTAGCAGGACGTATGAGGAAATCTGACAGCAAATAGAGGAGAGGGTAGCTGCCTGTTGTCAAGACAACACATTTCAGGGATATGGTTTTCCCTTTCACAAGTCTGATTGGTGCATATCACTGCTCCTGTTTATGAGGTTGTGGGTGAGCTGCCCCAAACACACTCTGTCTGCGACACTATCACACTTTGTCAAATAGAACATGTAAATGAGGCCTAAAAAAACAAAGATAAAGTATATGAACATAAATGCTACTAAAAGCAAAGAAAAAAACATTACCATAGTTCATATTGTGCCTCATTTTCTGTATTGAAAGTTTTCCTAAAACTAGATTAATTATCCTAGTTCCCGTGGCTTTGGCCGCAGTGCCAAAAACGTATTCTTGCATTCTCACTCGCAGGTTTGGCCATTCAAACATGCAATTTCCAATGCTTTTGCAGTTTGAAAAACATATAATTATAATTACCTAGCTTTTGTTATGGGGCACAAAATAACAAACTTGTATTATTGAATGTTTATAAAATAAGCAATCATCTGTGCTAATTACTGTACACTACCTCAGCTGGTTACAAATTAAAGAATAAATACTATTTGTGTTGGGCAATAGCTAATGCTGTTGGATTTTTTTTTTTTTATTTAAAATTTCTCTGATGTTCTAACAGGAATAAAAATGTGCATTTCCACATGCATTAAAGGTTAAGTTCCCCCTGTATTTAGGGTGTAACATGTTCCAGCACCCTCCCCACACACACACACATTCACCCCATGGTACCCCATGGTACAGCTTTAACCACTTTTGTACCAGGGTACATCTATCAACGGCTGATTGGCAGCCCCTTAATTGCACAGTGATGTTTATGAAAATAGATATGTACTGGATAGATAGATAGCTGTTGGGCAGACACAGGTAATTGCTATGTACTGAGTTGTCCTTGGACAGCTTGGTACACAGGGACACGGTACACAGCTGATCTCTGAGGGACTGGGTACCATGCAATCACTGTGATTGGTCATCACAACCATAGCATGATATTGCCTACTGTGCTAATCCCTCCCTTTCCCATTACAATAGAGGAAGGAGAAGTGTTGTGTGAGTGTAAATGGGGACAGAATAAATGGATCAGCAGCTTCAGATTCATTAATTCTGTTTCAGTGAGTAATGGGTTAGTTTTAGTCTCTTCACTGGTCTAGTAACGCAATTCACAGCTCTGGCTCCCCTTTGTCAGTCAGTAGTGGCTGCAGGGGAGAGGATGGAGAGCCTACAACGGCTGGGACATGGGAGCCTATGAGTGATGACACCGCTCCTAGGAATTCTCAGCTGTTGATGGGTGTTCCCTCCTCTCTGTCAGGGAGAGCAAAAACAAGTCCCAGACAGCCGCACACCAATAAGACACCTTTATTGAAGATAAAAATCCAATACAGTCAGTTCATATTAGCAAAGGCAGGGATAAATACTGACGCGTTTCACACCATGTATTGGTTTCTCCTCAGTGGCTCACCTGGTTATCATTATCTGCTCATCAATCCTGCCTACAGCCAGCCCCCTTGTTCATTCCTTTCCTGCCTTTGCCTGGTCAAACATATCTGGAGTTTCTCTGCTGTGTTCCTGTGGAAGACTTTGCCCAGCTGACATCCCTTCTGGTTCCTGATCCTGTTCTTCTGCCTCCGACTACGCTGATCTCTGGTTTCCTAATTACTGGCCTGTCTGACTAAGTTTACTGATCTATACCATTTTTACCATTACATTAAAAGGTGTGATTTTTACTGCATTTCTGTCTCAGTCTGATTGATGGTTCCTGACACTCTCCCATGCAGCCATCACATGACCGGACCGGAGAGGACTAAAAATAGGTAGACATATAGATAATTTTTACACAGGCTAGGTAGCAGCAGGGGGAGGAAACATTTTTAAGACTAGGTAGTGTTAGGCAGAAAATCTACTTTAGGCTCTGTTTCCACTATTGCAACCCCAAAGTCGCGCGATTTACAGTGTGACTTTGCAATGCGATTTTTGATGCGATGTCATGCGACCGGTGAAAACCATGTGAGAACAAGTCGGATCGAAGTTGGAACAAAGAAGTGCAAAAAACTTTTTGGGAGTCGCTGCGACTTGAGTCGCACCAATTAGAATGGGGACCATTGAAATACATGGGTTTTGACTAGTCATGCGACTTCACATGTGTCAAGTCGCACAACAACTCGCAGTAGTGGAAACAGAGTCTTAAGGTCTAGAGACTGTAACAAAATGAATGTTCACTTTGAAAAATAAATGTTCACTGAGCTTATTAACCTCCCTGACGGTATTCCCGAGTGTGGCTCGGGGTTAAATTTCAGCACTATTAGCGGTAACCCCGAGCCACACTCGGGATTACATCTCAGGATCCTGGTGCAGGTTACTTAACTTGTCTCCAGGATCCTGCGATGTCCCCCCGCACTGTCTGCGGGCTGTGTCCTCCACCCGAAGCCTCTCTGTGCCAGGCTCCATTCCCTGAGAGCGTCGCGAAGCACGGGGGGTGGAGCCTGGCGGCAAATTCAAAAAAATGTAAAAATCATAACACATACAGTACACTGTAATCTTACAGATTACAGTACTGTATGAAGTCATTTCACTTCCCCTTTGTCCCCAGTGCTTTGGCCCATGCCCTGCATGCAGTTTTATATTATATATACTGTTCTTTCTGCCTGGAAACTTGAGATTGTCCATAGCAACCAAAAAGTGTCCCTTTACGTCAAAAGTGGCTTTAGACCAGCTAGAAAACAGCAATAGTAAATTAGAACACTTGCAGAATTGAGCGATAGTGAATTGTGGGGAAATTTATTTTATTATTGTTATATTATTATTATTTTTTAAAATTATTTATATTTATTTATTATTATTATTATTTATTATATTATAATTTATGATTTTGTGTTTCAAACTTCATCATACTCGGGATATCTACTAGACTCTTGGTGGACAGATCTAAGTGTGTTATTGCTAAGAATTACAGACCTACAATATAAAACGCCAAATTTCTATGCAAAATAATTGTACAGCTTTGAGACGCAAAAATCTAAAATAATCATACCGCTAGGGAGGTTAAGCAATATTAAGGCTGTGTTGATTTTAAGCAGCTAATCATATGCTACCAAATGTCCTGCTTTAAAAAACAAAATTGTTTCCCTTACATCTTTGGGTTTTCAACATGAATAAAGGTTCCCCTTATTTATTAACATTTACTTTTGATAAGTGAACAGCCTCTACCTTTTAGTAATTTAATCCCACTGTTTTGTATTGCAATTTTTGTTGTACGAAATAGGCCTTTTAGATGGGTTTTTTTTGTAAGTCTGATTGTTGCCTAATCTCATCAAAACCTCCAGAATTGGAGAATGATTATCTGATTTCTATGGTTACATTTTATGGTACAATAAATGAAAGAATCACAGATGGGAAGCAGATACAGGTTCTGAAAATCAAATATAGCTGATGTAAAAAAAAAAAATAATAATAAAGTCCAACAAAATCTAAAGCCTGTTTTCAATCTCCTGAAGACCATTTTGTTCAGGTTGGTTCGGAAAGGAAAATAGGTTAAACAGGGTCAGAAACAATGGAACTAGAAACCAGAGAATGTGACACGCTTATCACTACAAACTTTTCTATGACTTTGACAGCGAGGAACAATGGACTCGAGATGACAGTTATCAAGAAAGGTTGATCAATGTAATTGCAGTGAACGGTTGGCTAATGCTTGTCCTAACTTCTGTCACTTTAGGACTGTGATGGTTTTATTGTATTTTTCCTTACTTCACCTTTCATGCCTGAGGATTGTTCTGTAAAGTTTTACTGCTGCTAAAGAAGAATCAAAGACTAATAAGCTTAGGTGATTGAAAAAGAAAAGCTCTGCAGAAAAAACACACTCATAATGGTCACTGCCTGCATAAAAACATATATATATGTATAAATTCCTTTTCTGTGCAAGCAAACCTTTGTTATATCACTTCCTGCATGCTATGCATTCTAGAATGAGCAGATTCAGGGATATTTTTAAAAAATCGAAAATGTAGGTGTAAGAAAACAGGGGGGTGGATGTGAGCAAGGTGGGGAAGGTGTCCAACCAAGGAAGGATGGACCTCAGTCGGGGTAGGGGTAAGGGATTCAGACAGAGAGGGTTGACTGTAGGGGTAGTAGTGTCTGACCACAGGGTTGCAGGTGAATTGCTACCAATAGGAAGTGGGATATAGGAGAGAAGAGAAGTAGGTGGGGATTTGTAGGGGAGAGCAAGCCAATGTTCACTAAAATTAGAAATAATAACCAGTTGACGTGTGTCTGTGTTTTCATTCAAATTCCAATAGATAATTTCTACATTGCTATAGCAAAAGTGTGCTCTTATCAAAATGGGTAAGTATTTGGGTTTGAACTTATTTTCAGGGTGAAGTCCAGTGTTCAATGGCAGGAACCAGAGGCAGCAAAGGTGCCACTTAAGAAGGGGAGAAGCTGTTTGCATCAAGGGGTGAGGAAGCAGAGAAATTAAGGAATTAACCACAACTGGGGGAGTAAAATGACCGAGCAGGAAAGCACTACAACCTTGGAAAAGGGGTGGGTAGGAAGTCATGTGTTCTGACCAGAAAGGGGGAGATGAACAGGCAGGGGAGTGATAGGCTGTAACCAGGCATTGAAGTGTATGAGGAGTAGTGCGCTGTGATGCAGTGCTTAGGGGGAAACTCATGTTGGGGGTTGTGAGTAGGGATGAGCTTCGTGTTCGAGTCGAACCCATGTTCGACTCGAACATCATCTGTTTGCCCGTTCGCCAAATTGCGAACGATATGGGCCGTTCGTGCCAAATTCGTGTGGCGCGTCATGGCCCATAATTCACTGCGGCATCGCAGTGCATTGCTGGCTGATGATTGGCCAAGCATGCAGTATGACCCGCATGCTTGGCCAATCACAGCGCCGCCTGAACAGAGAGCCGTAATTGGCCAAAGCCAAGGAGGCTTTGGCCAATTATGGCTCAGGGGATTTAGTACACGCCCCACACTATATAAGGCCGCCTGCACGGCGGCCCTGTGTAGTGTGTGTTCCGGCGTTCATTGATAGAGAGAGAGAGAGACAGACAGTGACATTTGATTTGAGTTAGATAGATTAGGCAGAACAGTCAGTCAGTTAGCTGCACTTACAGTGTATTGTGTATATATATGCATCCCAGGTGTTGCATATATATATATATATATATATATATATATATATATATATATATATATATACACTGTATTCAGTTTAGCTAGATCCGTTCTTGTTATCTTCCTACTGACAGGCAGGCTTGTCTTGTTACAGTATTTACAGCTACCTGAAGAAAATTACTGGTGTTCTTTTGATCCTATTAGTACCACAGTCAGGCAGCTAGACTATTTACAGTTAGTGCAGTGCGTCCTGCTCACAGTGTTCAGCTAGATTCGTTCCTGTTATCTTCTTACTGACAGGCAGGCTTGTCTTGTTACAGTATATACAGCTACCTGAAGAAAATTGCTGGTGTACTTTTGATCCTATTAGTACCACAGTCAGGCAGCTAGACTATTTACAGTTAGTGCAGTGCGTCCTGCTCACAGTGTTCAGCTAAAACTACAAGTTAGTGGGGTGCGTCCTGCTCACAGTGTTCAGCTAAACCTACAAGTTAGTGTGGTGCGTCCTGCTCACAGTGTTCAGCTAGATCCATTCCTGTTATCTTCTTGCTGACAGGCAGGCTTGTCTTGTTACAGTATATACAGCTACCTGAAGAAAATTACTGGTGTTCTTTTGATCCTATTAGTACCACAGTCAGGCAGCTATACTATTTACAGTTAGTGCAGTGCGTCCTGCTCACAGTGTTCAGCTAAACCTACAAGTTAGTGGGGTGCGTCCACCTCACAGTGTTCAGCTAAACCTACAAGTTAGTGCAGTGCGTCCTGCTCACAATGTTCAGCTAGATCCGTTCCTGTTATCTTCTTACTGACAGGCAGGCTTGTCTTGTTACAGTATATACAGCTACCTGAAGAAAATTACTGGTGTTCTTTTGATCCTATTAGTACCACAGTCAGGCAGCTAGACTATTTACAGTTAGTGCAGTGCGTCCTGCTCACAGTGTTCAGCTAAACCTACAAGTTAGTGGGGTGCGTCCTGCTCACAGTGTTCAGCTAAACCTACAAGTTAGTGTGGTGCGTCCACCTCACAGTGTTCAGCTAAACCTACAAGTTAGTGGGGTGTGTCCTGCTCACAGTGTTCAGCTAAACCTACAAGTTAGTGGGGTGCATCCTGTTCACAGTGTTCAGCTAAACCTACAAGTTAGTGGGGTGCGTCCTGTTCACAGTGTTCAGCTAAACCTACAAGTTAGTGGGGTGCGTCCACCTCACAGTGTTCAGCTAAAGCTACCTGTAGAAGGTTGGTGGTGTTCTCATACTACAGGCAGGCAGTTGATTTTGCTAGCTGCAGTATCAGTACATATATATATATATATATATATATATATATATATCCCAGCTTAGTGCAGCTACAGGCCATTAGTATGTCTGGAAGGCCAAGAAGATGAGGCAGACAGTCACAAGCCAATAAGAGAGGGCAAGCAGGCTCTATGTCTAGTGCTGGTCGTGGAGACGGTGCATCCTCATCAGCACGTGGCCGTGGGACACGCTTGGCCTTTTTTTCGGCAGCTGGCCGTGTTGAGCCGCAACATGCGGAAGACTTGGTCGAGTGGATGACCAAGCCGTCCTCATCCTCCTCATCCTCTCTCACCCATGCCCAGGGTACTTTGTCTGGCAAAGCAGCGGCCTCTTCCCTCGGCTCAATGTCATTAGTGACTCCTTCCCTAGCCCCACCATGTCCTCCTGAGGAGTCCCTCAAACTGTTTGACCACAGTGTTGGGTACATGCTCCAGGAGGATGCCCAGCGTTTGGAAGGCTCTGATGATGATACTGAGCTCGATGAAGGCAGTAACATGAGCACGGACAGAGGGGGTGCCCAAGAAGGACAGCAATCTGGCAGTCATGCTCCCTCTGCTGCAGCATACTGCCAGGTTTGCTCCAGTGATGAGGAGGGAGGGGATGATGAGGTCACTGACTCAACGTGGGTGCCTGATAGGAGAGAGGAGGAGGAGGAGGAGGTGGCACATCATAAGGGCAGCACATTGACTGCATCACACCCCAAAGCTCCACATGTGCAGGGCGCTGCAGTCTCTGCGCGTTATTCAAAAAGTTCTTTGGTGTGGGCCTTTTTTGAGACGAGTGCATCAGATCGCACCGCTGCTATTTGCAACATATGTCTCAAGCGTATCTCGCGTGGCCAAAACATCTCCCGCTTGGGTACCACATGCTTGACCAGACATATGTTGACCTGCCATGCAGTTCGTTGGCAAGTGTATCTAAAAGACCCACACCAAAGAACAAAGAGGACCTCTCCTAGCTCCTCATCAGCTGAGATTTCCAACCCCACTATACCTTCAGTCCTCTCTGAGACCTGCACTGAGAGGAATGAAGGTGTAGAATTAGGTGTGTCACAGCCAAGTACTTGTGGGCAACCTGCTTTTGGTACACCGACGTCAGATTGTACCAGGCAAATTTCCCTGCTCCAGCTGCTGCACCGCCGAAAGAAGTTTGCTCCCAGCCATCCACATGCCCAGCAGTTGAATGCTAGCTTGGCAAAATTGCTAGCACTTCAACTGCTGCCTTTTCAGTTGGTAGACTCTGCCCCCTTCTGTGAGTTTGTGGAATGTGCGGTTCCTCAGTGGCAGGTACCCAAACGCCACTTTTTCTCACGGAAGGCGATTCCGGCTCTCTACCGGCATGTGGAAGGCAATGTCCATGCCTCGCTGGACAGGGCGGTCAGCGGTAAGGTGCATATTACTGCTGACTCATGGTCCAGCAGGCATGGACAGGGACGTTACCTAAGTTTCACGGCGCATTGGGTGACTCTGCTGGTAGTTGGGGAGGATGCAGGACAAGGTGCAGTAGTGTTGGAGGTTGTTCCGCCACCACGCCTCCAAAATGCTAATGATTGTGACACACCTCTCTCCTCCACCCCCTCCTCTTCTTCTTCCTCCATGGCCTCTTCCTGTGCTTTGTCCTTGGAACCAGCGGTGCTCCGTAGCCGTTCAAGGGGCTACGCAAGTACGCAGGCCAAAAGATGTCATGCGGTGCTTGAGCTGGTGTGCTTGGGGGACAGGAGCCACACTGGGGCAGAGGTTCTGTCAGCTCTGCAGGGGCAGGTTCAAAGGTGGTTGACGCCACGCCAACTTTAGGCAGGAATGGTGGTTTGCGACAATGGCACCAACCTCCTCTCTGCCCTCCGACAGGGACAAATGACCCATGTGCCCTGTTTGGCTCACGTCCTTAACTTGGTGGTGCAGCGGTTCTTGGGCAGGTACCCGGGCTTACAGGATGTCCTGAGGCAGGCCAGGAAAGTCTGTGTGCATTTCCGCTGGTCATATAATGCCAGTGCTCGGCTGACGGACCTCCAAAAGGAGTTTAACCTGCCCAAGAACCGCCTAATCTGTGACATGCCCACCAGGTGGAACTCAACGTTGGCCATGCTGCAGCGGCTGCACACGCAGCAGAGGGCCATCAATGAGTACCTGTGCGACTATGGCACCAGGACAGGGTCAGGGGAGCTTGGTTTTTTCTTCCCCACGCCAGTGGGCCATGATCAGGGATGCATGCACTGTCCTGTCACCATTTGAGGAGGCCACGAGGATGGTGAGCAGTGACAGTGCATGCTTCAGTGACACTGTCCCCCTTGTCCACCTGTTGGAGCACACGCTGCGTGGAATAATGGACAGGGCACTTGAGGCAGAACAGAGGCAGGAAGAGGAGGACTTCCTTAGCTCTCAAGGCCCCCTTTATCCAGACAGTGTTCCTGCGTGCCCGCCGATCACACAGGAAGAGGACGAGGAGGAGGAGGAAGAGGAAGATTGTGTCAGTATGGAGGTGGAGCCTGGCACTCAGCATCAACAGCAGTCTTTAAGGGATCAGTCCCAAGAAACACATGGACTTTGGAGGTGGCTGCGGACCATGTCGTCCTTAGTGACCCAGAGGACTCCGGACCGAATGCCTCAGCAAACCTACGCTGCATGGCCTCCCTGATCCTGCAAAGCCTGCGTAAGGATCCTCGTATTCGTGATATCAAGGAGAAGGACCAATACTGGCTGGCAACCCTCCTTGATCCACGTTACAAGGGTAAGGTTGCGGACCTTATCTTGCCATCGCAGAGGAAGCAGAGGATGAAACATCTTCGGGAGGCCTTGCAGAAAGGTCTGTGCAACGCGTTCCCAGAGACTGGGAGGTTACAAACTCCTGTTTCTAGACAACGTGTTACTGAGGCTTCGGTCAGTCAAAGAAGGAGCGGTGGAGAAGGTGGCCGTCTGACCGATGCGTTCAGACAATTTTTTGGTCCGCAGCCCCAAGGTATGATCGGTTCCAGCAACCATCGCCAGCGTCTGTTTTACATGGTGCAGGAATACCTAGGGGCAAGATCAGACTTGGACACCTTTCCCACCGAAAATCCTCTGGGTTACTGGGTCTTGAGGATGGATCACTGGCCAGAGCTTGCACAGTATGCAATTGAGCTTCTGGCCTGTCCTGCATCCAGCGTTCTTTCGGAATGCACATTCAGTGCTGCTGGAGGCGTGGTAACCGATCACAGGGTGCGTCTGTCCACCGACTCGGTCGATCGACTGACCTTCATAAAAATGAATCAGTCTTGGATCACCACCAGCTACCAAGCACCTGATGCTGATGTAACCGAATAATTTTTTTATAAATCTCAGTTCCCTTCAAAGACTGCCTATGCTGATGCTGAGTGACTATCCCTGAGTAATTATCCTCTTCCTCCTCAATCATCACGCTGATAGCTTGTAAGAACATTTTTGGTTCTGGGCGCCACCACCAGTGCCTAAGGCACAATTTTTCAGCCCCTGTTTAACAGGGGCGTGTAATTACAATTTTTGATGCAATACTTTTCAGCAGGGCTCGTTCCTGCGTTCCAACTAGAGTGTCTGTGAGGGGTTGCAGTGTTGTGGCACCAGCACCAGTGCCTAAGGCCCAATTTTTCTGCCCCTGTTTAACAGGGGCATGTAATTACAATTTTTGATGCAATACTTTGCAGCAGGGCTCGTTCCTGCGTTCCAACTAGAGTGTCTGTAAGGGGTTGCAGTGTTGTGGCACCAGCACCACCACCACCACCAACACCAAAGGCCCAATTTTTCTGCCCCTGTTCAACAGGGGCATGTAATTACAATTCTTGATCTAATATTTCACAGCAGGGCCCATTTCTGCACCCACCAAGAGCGAGTGAGGACTTACAGTGTTGTGGCACCAGCACCACCACCACCACCACCAAAGGCCCAGTTTTTCTGTCCCTGTTCAACAGGGGCATGTAATTACAATTCTTGATCTAATATTTCACAGCAGGGCCCTGTGAGGGCTTACGTTGTTGTGGCCACAACAACACCTAAGGCCCAAATTTCTGCTGAGTATATAGGGCAGGCCCCTATTTTCAAACATCTAACTTACAAACGACTCCTACTTGCAAACGGAAGGAGACAACAGGAAGTGAGATGAAATCTACCCCTAGGAAGGGAAATTCTCTCCTGTAAGAGTTAATATGGGAAAAACATTTCTCCTTTCCACTGATGCTTTCCAATCCTTGTTCCACAAAAAACCCCAAATTCTCAAAAAACATTTGTCATTGGGACAAAAAGTCAGGTGAAATCTTCTAAAGAGGAGGAACGACAGCAAAACAAATGTCACAGGGGTGATAACCCTTCCCTATGTTTTCCAAAAAGCTTAAAAAAGATATTTTGGCTGGAGCTAAACACGTTAAAAATGTACCAGTTCAAAATGACAAACAGATTGTACTTAACAACAAACCTACAGTCCCTGTCTTGTTTGCACCGCCTGTATACTGCTGTTCAGAGTATATAGGGCCTGGTGGCCCCACACCTTTCCGTATTTTAATTTGGGTGCGGGGTTCCCCTTAATATCCATACAAGACCCAAAGGGCCTGGTAATGGACTGGGGGGTACCGTTTGTCTCACTGATTTTTATCCATATTGCCAGGACCCGACATTACATTAAACCCGCAAGCAGTTTTAAATGAGATTTTTTCCTTTAAAAATGACATTTGGTGCAGGGACTGTTCTAAACATGGGAAACACAAGCCACTTTACAGGCATACTATAGACACCCCCCAGGTACGATATTTAAAGGAATATTTCACTTTTTTTTTTTTTTACTTTAAGCATCATTAAAATCACTGCTCCCGAAAAAACGGCAGTTTTTAAAATTTTTTTTGCATTGATACATGTCCCCTGGGGTAGGACCCGGGTCCCCAAACCCTTTTTAGGACAATACCATGCAAATTAGCCTTTAAAATGAGCACTTTTGATTTCAAACGTTCGAGTCCCATAGACGTCAATGGGGTTATAACGTTCGTGCGAACTTTCGGTCCGTTCGCAGGTTCTGGTGCGAACCGAACCGGGGCGTGTTCGGCTCATCCCTAGTTGTGAGGGTGGTGGCAGGAAGGGGGGGTGAGATGACCAGAAAGGGTATATGTTGTTTGTGAATGGGGGGGATGCTCTCAGAGAGTGCTGTGAGATGGTGGGTGGTAGGGAGGGTCTGTGTTGAATGTGAGGTAGATAGTGGTGGCTGTGTAACATTGGTATGTTAAGTGGCAGGGAGACTCTGTAAAGGGGAGGGAGGGGGAAGTTGGTGGCAAGGTGGTTTGGGAGGTGAAGGGAAGGTGAGGTAAGGGAAAGTTCTTGTTTTGGTTTTAGAGTACAGAAACTAGGGGGGCAGATTGCAGGAGTAATGTGGTGGGAAGGTGAGAGCTGGGGTAGTGTACTGATTGTGGTGTCCAGAGTCAGTGGAAGAAGCTTGTGTGTCAAAAAGTGCACTATGTATCCCACTGGGGACCAGAAACAGAGGCACTGTGTTACATGTGCATCTGCTTCTGTTCCCTCATTTTTTTTTTTTTTCCTTGTCAAAAGAAGTTTATTGAGTATACAATGTTATAAAGATACATAAAGTAAGTTTACAAGGATCTATAAAGTAAGCTCATTGTTTTACAGTAGGGTTTATATAGGTAAATATCATGAAATTTCAAATATTAAACATTGGGTTCACGTAAACCTAAATTAAAGATATATATCATTTCCTTAGTTACTTTTGTAGGTATTTAAATGATTTATACCTACTATACATATTGTTTACAAGTAGAGTGTATATAGGTCAAATAAATTCTGATAATGAGCTTTAATCGTAAGGTGGAGAAAAGGAAAGAGAAAGAAGAAAAAGGGTTGAAAGGTAGAGGTATGGTCCACAAGGTTGTCCCGCTCGTCAGTTTATTATTCTTTTTAGTTCTCTTTGAAGCCTTAGAATGGGTGTCTCTGTAAGTCATTTAATCTGTTACCATGGCAACAGGACAGAGTCATTGAAGTTTAACAGGAACTGTTGTTTTATCCAAGGATGCAAAAGTTTTTCAAATTTTGGAATTTGATTTTGATCGATGGCAACCATCTTAGCATGGGACATTGTATTATTCATTCTGTGAATTGTTTCTGCTAGTATCAATGTAGGAGATTTCCATGCCTTGGCCACTGTTTGTTTTGCAGCCGTTATTAGTTGGATCATAAGTTTGAATTGAGAGAGTGTTAACCATTCCGGTTTTAGATTAAGTAAAGTTAAATATGGATCTGGTTGTATTATTTTTTTAAATATTTTAGATGCAATCACGAAGACTTCCTTCCAGAAGGTTTGAATTACTGGGCACGTCCACCATATGTGTAAATATGTGCCTATTTCTGGGCATCCTCGAAAACAAAGAGCTGAGGTATTAGGTGAATATTTTGCCACTCTAGCGGGTACAAGGTACCAGCGAGTTAGGACTTTATAATTTGTCTCCAGTGCTAAGATGTTGGGTGAAGATGACTTAGATGTGAGCCATATGTTAGACCAGTCCGTTTCTTCTAAAGTTCGTCCCAGGTCCTCCTCCCACCTCTGAACGTAAGAGGGTCTATTAAGATTTGCTACTCCATATAATTGATTATAAAGTGATGAAATTGTACCTTTAGCAAATGGATCTTTTGTACAGATTGATTCAAAAATGGATAATTGGGATAATGGTGTATCCCCCTTTAGGAATGGTGTATAGAAATTTTTGATTTGGAGATATCTAAATATCTCAGAGTTTGGTAGATCATATTTTTCTCTAAGCGATGGGAATGAAAGGAATGATTTAGATGCTATGAAGTCATTTAGTGTCTGAATGCCTGATGTTGTCCAAGCTTTAAAAGAATTTGGGTAGATCCATGCCGGATAAAAGGCCGGATTTCTGATAAAAGAAAGGAGAGGATTGTGTGGAGATTGTAACTGATATTTGGTTTTTAGTTTATCCCAGAGAGATAAGAAGTGTTTAGTTATGGGATTATGAATTTTAAAGCGGTCTTTAGGATCAAGCCATAATAAATTTGATATTAATAGAGGGTCATTTTCTGAAGCCTCTATAAATACCCATAATGGGATTTCCTGTTTTGCATGGTATTTGGACAGACTGGCCAAATGTGCTGCTCTGTAGTAGTTAGTAAAATTAGGGTATCCTAGGCCTCCTTTATTTTTGGGAAGATGTAGCGTGTGTATAGGTATACGTGGTTTAGAAGAGCCCCATATAAACGAAGTTGCTCTTTTTTGTACTATTCTCAAAAAATAGGAAGGAATTGGAATAGGGAGGACTCTGAATAGATAAAGCAATTTGGGTAGAATAGTCATTTTGATTGCATTAATCTTCCCTATCCATGATAAAGGAAGTTGCGACCATTGTTTTATTAGATTTGTGATCTGTCTTAATACAGGAGGATAATTGGTTGAAAATAAGTCAGAATGAGATGCTGTTAAATGAATTCCAAGATATGGGATTGATTTTTCTGCCCATGTGAATGGGAGTGCAGCCCTAACCGGGATCAATTCCATGTTTGTGAGTGAAATATTAAGCACTAGGCATTTCTTAGGATTAATCATAAGGCCGGATAGGGCTGCAAATCCATCAAGAGCTGGTATTAAGTTAGGACCAGAGACCTGTGGTGATGATAGAAAAAGTAATATATCGTCTGCAAATATACATAATTTGTGTGTAATACCTCCTACTTCAATGCCAGTTATAGTTTGGTTTGTTCTGATGTATTGGGCCATGGGTTCGAGTATAAGGGCAAATAATAAGGGAGATAATGGGCAACCCTGTCGGGTACCTCTTTCGATATTAAAGGCTTCAGATTTGTATCCAGCATATTTTATATAGGCTTTGGGTTTATTATATAATGCTTTGATCCATGTTAAAAAGTGGGGTCCAAAACCCCATTTTTGTAATGAATATTGCATATATTGCCAGGATACTGTGTCAAATGCCCTCTTAATATCGAGAGATAGAAAACATAAAGGGATTTTCCGTTTTTTAGCAATATGTGCCAATAACACTGCCCTGCGTATATTATCGCCTGCCTGTCTATTTGGCATGAAGCCTACTTGATCTCTATGTATTAATTTTCCTATAATGCTATTGAGGCGTTTTGCTATTATTTTTGCTAATAATTTAATATCGAGGTTTAACAGAGAGATAGGCCGATAATTCACACAGGAAGTATCATCAGAAAGGGGTTTTGGGATCATACAAACAATTGCCATTAGTGTTTCTTGCCGAAAAGAATGTCCATCTAGAAGTTTGTTAAAAGTTTCAGTGAGAATGGGAGAGAGTATTTCTGAGAATGTTTTATAGTATAAAGCCGAGTAGCCGTCTGGGCCTGGTCTTTTGTTAAGTTTTAGGTCTTTTATGGCGTTAGCAACTTCATCTATAGTTATAGGCTCATCCAAACTGCTTTTTTGATTCTGAGATAACTCAGGTAAGGTTATTTTTGAGAAGAAGGATTCAGCCTCTGTAGGATTAAATTCATTGTTTGTCTTGTATAAAGTTGCGAGATGTGAGTGAAATTTATGGACTATTTTAACTGGATTACAAGTGTAAACATTTTTTGATAATTTCAAACGTATTGGTTTGAAAGATTTGTTAGTTGAATTTAATGCCCGAGCCAAATATGTACCTGGTTTGTTTGTATTCATGTAGAAATTGTGTTGGGAGCGTTTGAGGGATTTATCAACTGACTCAGTGAGAAATAGATCGTATTCCAATCTAGATTTTTCCAGATGAGATTTTGTACTCTGAGATGGATTATCTTGAAATGATATGTAGGCTGCATTAAAATTGAGTTCTAGTTTTTTTGCTAGATTTTTGCGTTCCCGTTTAAATAGTGCCATTTGTCTTTGTATTGTACCACGCAAGACAGGCTTATGAGCTTCCCACAGTGTTATTGGGGAGACGTCTGTTGTATTATTAATTGATATGTATTCCTTTAAAGCTTGTTCAATGGCCATCTGATGTAGTGGGTGTTTGAGCATTATGTCCGGTAAGTACCACGTTGGGTCATGCGCTTTTGGTATGGCTGAGGCTATAGTAGTGTATACTGCATTATGGTCAGACCACGGAATCGGAATTATATCTGATGCAATAATTTCTGGTATCATTCCTATTGTTAGAAAAATATGATCTATTCTGGTGAAGGTTTGATGAGGGTGCGAGAAATAAGTGAATTTCTTTTTCATTGGGTTACATTCTCTCCACGAATCTAGCAGATTGTATTTGGAAAGAAGTTGAGAAAAAGGTAATCTAGAGGTTATTTTGGATGGTGTAAAAGGTGATTTATCTAGAAATGGGAGGAGGACCTGGTTCGAATCCCCACACATTATCACTGTTCCTATTTTGTGTGTATTAATCACTTGTAATATATGTGAGAGGAATGGTGTAGGTTGTTTGTTAGGAGCGTAGTAGGAAATCACCGTGATTGCTGTATCCATTATATAACCCATGAGTATCAGGTATCTACCTTCTGGGTCTTTAATTTCTGATGATAAGGTGAATGGTGTGGATCGGTGAAATGCAATTAGAGTTCCCCTTTGCTTGGTACAGGCAGAAGCCGTGTAAATTTGTTGATAAAAAGGAGAAATATATTTTGGAGTAGAATCTTTGGTGAAGTGTGTTTCTTGGAGGCATACTATGTGAGCCTTCTTGTTATGGAAAGTACGGAAGGCTTTGGTCCTTTTTTGAGGGACATTTATTCCCTGAACATTCAGGGAAAGTATATTCAGTGGTGCCATGGCAACAGATCAAATAGTTTTGACTTACTTTTTGTTCTGCAGAGCTGACTGCGCAGATCAACCTGTGTGGACTGAAGAGATGAATAGATAGAAAAGAAACCAGTGAATTCTGGAGTAAAGAGTAAACAAAAAACATATGAGATTAGATGATACATTGTATAAATTATTTTTTGCAAGTAATCACAATTTACCCGTGAAAGAGAATAAATATCTCTCTCAGGGGAATAAGTGCCTTCGTCACACTCCCACATAATATGGTTGGGAGAATGAGGAGGGCTAATGGGGGTACACGGATCTTCCGCTTACAGGAGAGAAGTGCTATGTCAAAAGACATCAAAACGATGTTTCATTAGTTGGAGTGCAGAATATAGTTTTTGTTGAAATTATTTATTCCAGGGTGGTTGTATATGGTTAGTCTTGCCCTAGGCTAAATAATTCAGTTAGAAAGGTACTGTTAATAACTTTGGTATTGATGAAGATAGTTTGAATTATTTTGGGATTTTAACCCTTTTAGAGTAAACAATTACATATTTTATTCATATGTAACTGTTTAGATATGTTAACTCATAAAATTGAGGTTGTATTGCTTCAGATTAGAATAAACAAAAACATAATTCTAGGAACTAGTTAGGTAATAATATATTTGTTTTAAGAAAAGAAAGAAAAAGCTTCCATTACTTCTGGGTTATTGAACATATTTGTCTTAAAAAGTAATAAATCTATTGTTATTACCTGATAATATATAACTGAACAAGAATTTCCTTATTTCACTTATATATTCTAAGGCTATATGAATCAGAAGTAATAAGAAATATAACTGGAATGTAACATGATCCCACACAGTGTGTGACTATCAGAATGCAGTTACATTCAGTTATAAATATAGGTTTTTTTTATAGAGAACCATCTCTTAGTATAATAAATGAAGAGATATCAGGAATTAGGATGTCAGTCCATTGAATCTTCTTGGTCCATGGATGATGTGGCATAACGGCCTTTTTTGTGAGAATGATGATTCCCATTTTGTTCTGAAATTTTCTGGGTGCTGCCTGAAGGTGAAGATGATGCCATTCTTCTGCGTGTGGGAGTGTTGCTGCTTGTGGGTTCTGTCAGATTTAATTTTAAAAGGGTTTGTTGTAGTTCATCTGCTGATCTGCTTCTGTAAATTGTACCTTGGTAGTTAAATCTGACTGAAAAGGGGAAGCCCCATTGATACATAATGTTGTGGCGTTGCAGTTCCATTAGTTGGGGTTTCATGGATCGTCTTTTAGTAATAGTAAGTTGGGATAGGTCAGCAAAAATTTGATAATTGTGTCCTTGAAAATTAAGTTCCTTTTTTTCTCTTGCAGCAATTAGTATTTGTTCTTTCGTTCTGTAATAATGAAATTTTGTGATTATATCACGTGGAGGTCCATCTTTCTTTTTGGCTGTGAGGGCTCTGTGTACTCTGTCCAGTTCTAAACGTTCAATAGGGATATCTGGCTTTAGTTCTTGTAATAGAGCAGTAATAGTAGATTGCAGGTCTGTCACAGTTTCAGGTATTCCCCTTATGCGCAAGTTTGAACGTCTGGCTCTATTTTCGTAATCTTCGAGCTTAGTTTGAAGTATTAAATTCTCTTTTTTTAATTGTTCCAATTCTGTTATATTTTCTTGGGTTGTAATTTCAATTTCATCCATTTTTCTTTCTAAGGCTGCGGTGCGGTTTCCCAGCTCTCTTATTTCTTCGGTTAGGCTTTTTGTTATTTGGTCTGAGGTTTGTTTTAAAGCCTTATGAAGCATCTTTTCAAATTGTAATAATATTACTGGGGATGCTGAGGAGGCTTGTGGAGAAGTTTGTGAGAGGATTTGTTCTGTATCTGACTCAAATGGAGAGTCTTGCTGTGACATTTTCTGTCTGTGAGAGCGCCCTGATGCTGTATATTGTGAGGTGACTGGAGCTGCTTCAGCTGCAGTGAGTGCCTGTGAGCTCTTTGTGAGGTGATTTTTATTTCTGCCACGGTTTCCTCCCAGTACCATATTTCCTGCCCAAACTTTCACAGTTTGTTCCCAGGGGCAAAAAGGTTCAAATGGATACCTTTTGAGCCTGCAGGCTCCGCTTTGTCCTTCTCTTCTCTCCTCAGCGGTGTGGAGCTCTAACAATGCATGTCTGCTCTGCTAGGCTCCGCCTCCTGCCCCCCATTTTTTTTTTTTTTTATTAACATTTACATGCATTAGGCATGTTCACCTGTGCACATGAACGTACCACAATGGTGTAAACTAGGTTCATTGAAATACATTCATTTTTTAATGCATATGCATGGGAATGCATATAAAAACATGTTTAACCACTTCCCGCCCGGCCTATAGCAGAATGACGTCTGGGCGGTGGTTCAGTTATCCTGACTGTGCATCATATGATGCCCTGCGGGATAACAGCCGCCGTGCGCCCGTCGGGGCACGCATCGCGGAGATCGGTGGTGCGGCGTGTCAGTCTGACACACCACTACACCGATCTCTGTAAAGAACCTCCGGCGGTGGCTCTTTACCAGGTGATCAGCCGTATCCAATCACGACTGATCACAATGTAAACAGGAAGAGCCGTTGATTGGCTTTTCCTTACTCGCATCTGACAGACACGAGTAGAGGAAGGCCGATCGGCAGCTCTCCTGACGGGGGGGTTTGCGCTGATTGTTTATCAGCACAGCCCCCCCTCAGATGCCCACACTAGACCACCATGGAAGCCCCTAGGATCACCAGGGAAGCCCCCAGCATGTGGATGGCCAGGTACATCCCCCATGGCCATCCACATGTGAAAAAATATGCCCAAAATATGCCAATCAATGCCCACAAATGAACACGGACTGGCACCCCTGTGGCACATTACAAAACAGGGATGCCCAGCAATGCCACCCATCAGTGTCATCATTGTCACCCATCAGTGTCCATCAGTGCCACCTATCAGTGCCCATCCATGCCCATCAGTACCCACCTATCAGTGCCCATGCATGCCACCTATCAGTGCCACCCATAAGTACCCATCAGTGCTGCCTATGAGTGCCCATCAGTGCCGCCTACGAGTGCCCAACAGTGCCGCATACCAGTGCCACCTTTCAGTGCCCATCAGTGCCACCTATCAGTGCCCATCAGTGCCGCCTATCAGTGCCCATCAGTGTCACCTCATCAGTGCCACCTCATTGGTGCCACCCCATCGGTGCCCATCAGTGCCGCCTTATCAGTGCCCATAACAGAAACAAAGAAAAACTTGTTTTTTTTTCAAAATTTTTGGTCTTTTTTTATTTGTTGCGCAAAAAATAAAAATTGCAGAGGTGATCAAATACCATAAAAAGAAAGCTCTATTTGTGGGAACAAAATGATGAAAAATTTATTTGGGTACAGTGTAGCATGACCGCGTAATTGTCATTCAAATTGCGACAGCGCTGAAAGCTGAAAATTGGCTTGGGCAGGAAGGTGTCTAAGTGCCTCGTATTGAAGTGGTTAACTGTATGTGGTGTAAATAAGCACTAATATCTAGATCATAAAAGTAGTTTTGGAAATAATCATGAAGTTACATTGTTTTAGCCCCTTTTACTTCATTTACTCATTGGGGTTGACTTACTAAGGAAGACAAGGCTTCACACCTAAAGCCTAAGTGCACTCAAAATAAAAAATACCAACATCAACACAAGAGACATAAGATAAAGTCAGTAGGCAGTGTCCCTTGTGCTGATGTCTCTTCTTTTAGTTTAATGCCTCCCTCCCCCTCCCCATCCTTCCGCTGCTGTAATTTCCTGTGTGGCTGGGGTTAATAGAACTAAGGGGTGTCACAGGCCCCCATCAAGAGAGCCTAACTATGCCCGCAACCTTTCTGCCCTACTGCGCCAGTCATAGAAAACATACTATAGCTTCTATGAATAAAAAAGGATCTATGAATGGAGGCAGCAAACTTATGTATCATCTGCCTGTCCTCCATTTACAGATCATGTTTCAATCAGAGAACCTGTAGTACAATTTCTATGAATGGAGCAGCTGGGTGGAAAAGGTGGGCATGGTTGGGCACTCTTGATGAGAGCATAATGACTGTAAGTAATGTCACTTGTGCTGATTTTTGTGTTATTTTATTTTGGCTGCACTCAGGCTTTACCAAAAAAAATGTTCACTGAGCTTAGTAAATAAGCTGTGTCCACCTTGATCATGCAATAATAAGTAAAAAACCTATATTATTTTATTTAATTTGCTTGCACATAATTGGTTATTCAAAGTGAACACAGCTTCACTTTATTTACTGAGCTCAGTGAACATTTACAGTCTCTAATCCTGTAGTAAACCAAACCCCATTGTCTAATGCCCCGTACACACGGTCGGACTTTGTTCGGACATTCTGACAACAAAATCCTAGGATTTTTCCCGACGGATGTTGGCTCAAACTTGTCTTGCATACACACGGTCACACAAAGTGGTCGGAAAATCTGATCGTTCTAAACATGGTGACGTAAAACACGTATGTCGGGACTATAAACGGGGCAGTGGCCAATAGCTTTCATCTCTTTATTTATTCTGAGCATGTGTGGCACTTTGTCCGTCGGATTTGTGTACACACGATCGGAATTTCCGACAACGGATTTTGTTGTCGGAAAATTTTATATCCTGCTCTCAAACTTTGTGTGTCGGAAAATCCGATGGAAAATGTGTGATGGAGCCTACACACGGTCGGAATTTCCGACAACAATGTCCTATCACACATTTTCCGTCGGAAAATCCGACCGTGTGTACGGGGCATAACACTGTGATCCCATCTTGACTTTAAAGGAGCTCTTGGAAACCTGAATAGTGAATAAAACTTTGTGTTTTGCCGTTTTATATTTTCATCTTAGTGTGCAAACATTTTATTAATTTATATCTGGATTATTATATTGTTTTATGTTTTAACATATCTGAAAATGTAAAAAAAAAATGCAACTACAAATTTATAAATGGACAAAAAGCAGAATATAAGAAATATGCTTTTGTGTCTAAGCAGCAATGTATTTTTTTTTCACAGCAGACCTCTATATTTTCATAGCAAATGCATTTTCTGCTCTACTGACTGCAGATGTGGATAGTCAGCTCCTGGGAATAAAACAGTAAGGTATTAAACAAAAAAAAACAGACTTTATTTTTTCCCAAAAATAACTATTTTGGCAATACATAGGAATGCATTTTGAAAAAGTTTATTTTTCACAAAAATGCAGCTTTTATTACAATAGGGTCAGGATAGCTGCAAGATATTTTGTAAAAAAAACATCCTCAGTTGTTCACCAAAAATTTAGACTAAAACAGCAAGGTAATTTGTAAAAACAAGCATCTACGTTTATATTTTAAAAACAAATGGTGAGCTCCTGGGCCTAAAACAGCAGCATATTTTGTAAGCGCAAATACTTGCATATTTAAACCACTTGCCGCCCGCCATATAGCAAAATGACAGCAGCAAAATGGTTTCAATATCCTGACCGGATGTCATATGAAGTCCAGCAGGATAACTGCCGCCGCATGCCAGTGGGGGCACGCATCGCGGCTATCGGTGGTGTGGTGTGTCAGTCTGACACACTGCACCACCGATCTAGGTAAAGAGTCTCTGACGGAAACTCTTTACTACGTGATCAGCCGGGTCCAATCACGGGTGATCACAGTGTAAACAGGAAGAGCCGGTGACCATCTTTTCCTCACTCGCATCTGTCAGAGAAGAGCCGATCAGCTGCTCCTCTCACAGGGGAGGTCTGTGCTGATCGATTATCAGCACAGCCCCCCCCCCGAGGATTCCCACACTGGACCACCAGGGACGCCACTAGGACCACCAGGGACGCCACTAGGACCACCAGGGATGTCATCACCAGTTATGCCACCCTAGACCACCAGGGATGCCAATCAGTGCCCACAATGGATGCCAATCAGTGGCCACAATGGGAATCACTGATTGGCAGGCATTATTATTTGGTACTGATTGGTATCCATCCATACCATCAATTACTGTACATTAGTGCCACCTATCAGTGCCCATCCATGACACCTATCAGTGCCCATCTGTGCCGCCTATCAGTGCCCATCTGTGCCACCTATCAGTGCCCACCCGTGCCACCTATCAGTGCCCATCTGTGCTGCCTTTCAGTGCCCATCAGTGCTGCATATTAGTGCCCATCATCAGTGCCACCTCATCGGTGCCACCTCATCGGTGCCCATCAGTGCCGCCTTATCAGTGCCCGTCAGTGTAGCCCCATCAGTGCCCATCAGTGAAGGAGAAAACGTACTTATTTACAAAGTTTTGTGACAGAAACAAAACAAAAACATTTTTTTTCAAATTTTTCGGTCATTTTTATTTGTTTAGCAGAAAATAAAAACCGCAGAGGTGATCAAATCCCACCAAAAGAAAGCTCTATTTGTGGGAACAAAATGATAAAAATTTTGTTTGGGTACAGTTTAGCATGACCGCGCAATTGTCATTCAAAGTGCGACAGTGCAGAAAGCTGAAAATTGGTCTGGGCAGGAAGGTGTGCCCAGTATTGAAGTGGTTAATATAATAACTGTAAACTTTAGCATATGATTGACATAGATAGCCAGCTCCTGAACCCAAAGCTCCAATCCATTTTATGAAATCAAGCCTCTATTTATCCACAATAAAAATGTAGCATTTAGTAAGCAGAGTTTGAAAATACATTGTCTGCACCTGGGCTGAAAACAGAAATGTATTTTGTGAAAACAAAACCTGTATTTTTTCCTGATTACGCACAGCTTTTATGTCAATGAATCTGATATTTTCAGCTCCCAGTCCTAATGCAGCAGTCATTGTTGCTCCTGTAAACATTCATTGTAGTTTGTTGTATGTTTTAATTCAATTCCCTTTGTAACAAATACAAACTATAAAACAACTCTTGTAAGGCAATGCCACCAAAGTTTTGCTTGATTTTAAACATATTTGTATCACTTGGATTTAAGTTGTTGGGTTCAAAGTTATTCCTTAATAAATAGTCATGTAGCTGAAATAAACAATTCTCAATGTCATATTAGTCTTTACTGCCATCAACATGGCAGCACACGTGGTACATGTGATAGTATGCTGCCATTGATTGGTGCCAGGAAAGGAAAATTTCGGTAAGTATTTGATACAATTTTCCATTTTAAAGAGGACCTGGACTCAAAGAAACAATGAAAGATAGAAAAGTAACTGGAGAAAAAAAGACCCTGCCCCTTTTTATTTATATATGTTTTATTTAATTTTTTGTTTTACTTTTTTGTCTGAATATACACGTCATTACCAAAGGTATTGTGACGCCTGCCTTTACACGCACATGAACTTTAATGTCATCCCTGTCTAAGTCTGTAGGGTTCAATATTGAGTTGGCCCACCCTTTGCAGCTATAACAGCTTCAACTCTTCTGGGAAGGCTGTCCACAAGGTTTAGGAGTGTGTCTATGGGAATGTTTGACCATTCTTCCAGAAGTGCATTTGTGAGATCAGGCACTGATGTGGACAAGAAGGCCTGGCTCGCAGTCTCCGCTCTAATTCATCCCAAAGGTGTTCTTTCGGATTGAGGTCAGCACTCTGTGCAGGCCAGTCAAGTTCCTCCACCCAAAACTCGCTCACCCATGTCTTTATGGACCTTGCTTTGTGCACTGGTACACAGTCATGTTGGAACAGGAAGGGGACATCTCCAAACTGTTACCACAAAGTTGGGAGCATGAAATTGTCCAAAGTGTCCTGGCATGCTGATCTCTTAAGAGTTCCCTTTACTGGAACTAAGGGGCCAAGCCCAACCCCTGCAAAAACAACCCCATATCATAATCCACCTCCACCAAAGGATTTGGATCAGTGCACAAAGCAAGGTCCTTGGATGAGAGAGTTTGGGTTGGAGGAACTTGACTGGCATGCACAGTGTCCTGACCTCAACCCGATAGAACACTTTTGAGATGAAATAGAGCAGAGACTGCGAGCCGGTCCTTCTCATCCACATCAGTGACTGACCTCACAAATGCTCTTCTGGAAGAATGGTCAAACATTCCCATAGACACACTCCTAAACCTTGTGGACAGCCTTCCCAGAAGAGTTGAAGCTGGTATAGCGGCAAAGGGCCCAACTCAATATTGAACCCTACGGACTAAGACTGGGATGCAATTAAAGTTCATGTGTGTATACAGGCAGGCGTCCCAATACATTTGGTAATATAGTGTAGATCTATAATAATCTCATTTAAAATGAGGCGTTGAGCGGCTCTGCAGGACTTTTTTACATACATATGTCATTTGTAGTCTGGTGCGCTGGAAGCACCAGCGACATATGAGTACCCTGTTTTTTAATAAATATCCCAAATTTTTAATGGAATAAGCACTATTGGCGTCTTTTATCTACATGTATTCTGATGCTGGCCATTGAGGGGGAGATTTCCAGAAGATTGCAGGAACCAGCTGACCAGAATCCATCTCATTGAGCCCTGGAGTGGCTCGCACGTGTTTTTTGAACCATCTTGAAGGGTCACATTCTTTGAGGTGAGCCTATACCCATTGGGAGGGAGCACGTGCGAGGTGTCACAATGGTGATTGCAGCACATCAAATTGGATTGCACAGTCTATCAACAATTTTTGATCGATTAAAGAATCAAGTCAACAGTGGAATATTTGTGTTTGGGAAGATGGTTGTGGGAAGATGGTTTAAACATGATATGATGATCCTGAAGAGAGAGTGGAACAAAGGAGTGGATCTATCTACCTATGTTTTCTCTGGTGAGGGAGCAGGTGCATGGAGTGGATCACTGGTCACACTTTGAAAAAGTGCTTTATGGAGAGACTGGTTGGAGAGTGGCAAATTTAAAGGCACAAACCACCTTATTTGGAAAAGGCACAATTTTAAAGGCACAGAGCACCTTGTTTTGGAAGAATAGTTTCTATAAATAAAAAAAGGACACTTGGTACCTTTGTGATTTTTATATTTGAGCACTGGACACTCTATTGGAGAATATCTATGCAATGTTGTAATTTATAGTAATATGCAGGTAGTAGTTTACTGAAATGTGCATGAAAGCTACACAGAAGATATAGGATTGTGCACAAAAGCAATAGTTTATTATTGTTTATTTTTATTTTCTTTAGATTTTGTTTAACCACTTGAGCTCTGGAAGATGAACATTTTTATAAAACATACCCAATGAAAAAAAAAATGCCACATTTTTATACTTTTACTGTGTGTAAAAATGTATTCTGAACCCCCCCCCCCCCCCCAGTAAGTTTATATTAATTGGTTTGTATGAATGTTATAGAGTCTACAAACTATGTTATATATACTGGAATTTATGCAGCTATAGGCACTATACTAATGGCGGTGATCAGTGAATTTTAGTGTGACTGTGATAGGGTGGAGGGCAATCTGGCACTAACACACACTGCCTGGGAGGGTCACAAACTGACACTGATGTCACGAATACCTGTGATCAGTGATAATACTGTACTAATGACACTGGCTGGGAAGGGGTTAACATCTAGAATTCACCTCCGTAACATCTCTAAAATTCGCCTCTTTTTAACAAATGAAACCACCAAGCTCCTCATTCACTGCCTTGTTATCTCTCGCCTTGACTATTGCAACTTCCTTCTCATTGGCCTGCCTCTCCATAGGCTATCCCCTCTTCAGTCTATCATGAATGCTGCTGCCAGACTTATCCACCTTACCAACCGCTCAGTGTCTGCCAACCCTCTCCTCCAATCCCTACACTGGCTCCCAATCACCCAGCGAATTAAATTTAAAATACTAACCACAACATACAAAGCCACTCACAACTCTGCCCCAAGCTACATCACCAATCTTGTCTCCAAATATCACCCAAATAGTCCTCTGCACTCTTCTCAAGACCTCCTACTCTAAAGCTCTCTCGTCTCCTCCTCCCATGCTCATCTCCAGGATTTCTCCAGAGCCTCTCCCATCCTCTGGAACTCGCTACCTCCACCTGTCCGGCTATCCCCTACTCTTGCTACCTTCAGGCGATCCCTGAAAACTCATCTCTTCAGGAAAGCCTATCACGTCTCTAACTAATCTTTTACCACTTCCATCAGCTCATTCAGTT